>NC_052360.1:29909371-30024516 GCF_009727055.1 Benincasa hispida
TAAGGCCCAATTCTAATGTGATTTTTTTTTGGGAGAAATTTCTGATGTGATATTTACACAGCATCCAAATGATTGGTGATGATCCCTATATCCAAACACCCCTTTTTATTTTTATTTTGCTTCCTAAAATTAAATAAATAATGAGAAAAATATCTTTTCAATTCTCCCATTTTAAATTTAGTTTTTAGGTTTAAATCTGAATTTTGAATTTGGTTCTATTTTAATACTTAGACTTTTAAAAACGTTTGTTTTAGTCTCTGAATATTTTTAAAGTATTTATTTTGGTTCCATTGTAAAAGTTCTATGAACTCTTTTAAGGATGAAATATGGTTTGATGATGAAATTGTATCTAACATGAATTGAGTAGGATGAAAAAGTAAAATGTTAACAACCAATGCATCAAATTAGTGAACAGCCAAAATCTTGAATACAAAATGATTTTTTAAATGTTCTATAAAAATCATTTTACCACCTAATTCAAAATTGAAACCCTCAATTTATTAGTCTAACTAACTTAGTTGATTGCCTAATCATCTAAAACTACAAGCTATTTCACTATTAAGTTTAAGAGTTAACAGAATCATAATATCAGAGACCAAAATAAGTATTTTTCAGAAGTTTAGGGATTAGATCGAACACTTTTTGAAAGTTTAAGGACCAAAATAAAATAAGATTCAAAGTTTATGGACCAAAATAGGATTTAAATCTAATTTTTATTTGGTCTCTAAGTTTTAAGATGTTATACTTTTAACTTTGAATTTTTAGTCTTTTTTTTATTTTGGTGTTTAGGTTTCGAAATATTATGTTCTTAGGCTCCATTTAGTAACCATTTCGTTTTTTTTTTTTTTTGGATTTTTGAAAATTAAGCTTATTTCCTTCCTATTTTTTACAATGATTTGTATCTTTATCAAGTAGAATGATTGAATTCTTAGCTAAATTTCAAAAATAAAAACAATTTTTTAAAAGCTACTTTTTTTAGTTTTCAAATTTTGGCTTGGTTTTTTAAACAATTAGTAAAAAGTAAATAAGTAAAGAAAAAATTTGGAGACAGAAATAATATCTATAGGCTTATTTTTAAAAAACAAAAGTAAAAAATAAATAGTAACCAAATTGGTCTTAATTTTTAATTTTGAGTTTTTGTTCTCATTTGAGTGACAACGGTGATAAAAATGTAGGAATTTGAAATTTTGGAATCAAATAGAAATTAAATTCCAAAATTAAAAGGGTGAAAATGTAATAATTGTAAATTTAGAGATTAAATGAAAATTAAACCTAAATTAATATATAATTTTCATAAACAAATAAGAAAGGGAAGAAGTTTCCAAATGATGAAAGCGTTTCTTTTGAACTGCACATCTAAAAATTTGGCCCTAAAGTGAGTGGTTAGTTTAATAATTAATGCCCCGTTTAGTGTTTTTGGTTTTTTGTTTTGTTTTTTAAAATTAAATCTATTTTATTTATTTTTTTATGATAATTTGTATCTTTCTTAAATATAATGGTTGAATTTTTAGTCAAATTTAAAAAAAAAATAACTTTTTTTAAAAAAAAAATTTAGTTGTCAATATTTTGCTTGATTTTTTAAATCATTAGCGAAAAATAGATTAAAAAAAAAAAAATTGAAGGTAGAAACTTTGTTCATAGGGTTAATTTTCAAAAATAAAAACAAAAAACAAATGATTACCAAATAGGATCTAAATAGTTTGAATTTCATTCAAATTCTTGCCGTCGTAGATAATTTTGTGCTAAAATTATGGTTAAAAAGAGGGGGAAAATTATTTATACCTCGTAAATTGTATTAACTAAAAACAAGTGAAATCAATTATTTAGATTTTAGTCCTACTATTAACTTAAAACTACCTAAATAATTTCTTTAAAAAATAAAAACTTACCACATATGCCTCCTCAATGAATCTAAAAGTTGACATAGATGATTATAATTTAAAAATATTGATAAAAAATAGATAATAAAATAAAGGAACAAAGAATAGTTTATAAATTTAATAGGAAATTTTTCACATATAAAAAAATGTTAAACTATTTATAGAAATAGCAAAAAATATTGATAGACAAATAAAATTCTATCAATTTCTATCACTAGATACTGACAAATTTCTATTGATCTCTATCAACCTCTATAAAAAAAGATTAAAATTTTACTATTTCGTGTAAATAGTTTTCCTTATTTTTTTTTATTTTTGATAATCTCTCAACTTAATTTTTAGAAATAAAATATGGAAAATGTCTTATCCAATTTGAAACTATCTATACCTGATTTTTAACTTTAGAAGTTACAAAGAAAGAAAAACGGTATAAGGATAAGGACAATTGAAATTTGTTCCAGATTCAAATAATAATACAAAAATTAACAATTTTAATTTTCCTCATTAATTTTTAAATTGAAATATAATATACATCTAAAATTTCAACGTAATCGTCTACCTATTTCATAAAAGTTCATCTAAATTATATCTCTAAATTTTTAATATACATTTCGATTATATTTTTAGATTTTTATCTGAATTTTTCTACTCTTAAATTATGAAATTTATTCTAGAAAATATATTTGAAGAGTTTTTCATTAAAATAAGATAAAAATTGATATGATAACTAATATATAAACATGGTAAGACATGCAATAATAATCGTATAAATTGATGTGATAATTGATGTGTTTGATTATGTAAATGGTTTTAACGATATCATTTAAATGGGAAATAAATGATCTTTATAATTGCAAATACTATCATTATAAGTCTCAAAAAATGCAAATTAGCTAGTTGTCAGGCTGATTTATATCTTTTATTTAAATGTCAAAATATGTTTTGAAACAATTTTAATTTTTTTAAAAAAATTCAATATTTAAGAACAAAAATAAAATTGTTGAATGAGAAATTTCAATTAGGAGTTGACATATGTCCTGAATTGAAGTTGAAGATAAATTTCGATGATACCATAGGATAATCAAATAAGACTAATTTGGCCCAATTTGATATTATTATTCGGGTCAAAGTCCAACTAAGCGGTTGAATTTGACCCAAATGTCAGTTTAAATCCGATTAATTGGGCCTAAAGGCCAGACCCATAGACCAACTAAGCACAAGTCCAAATAACTGGGCCCGAAGGCCAGGCCTATGGATCAATCGAGTCCAAGGCCACCTGTGAACTCTATAAATAGAGAAGCTCTCCTAGGTCAGCAATTCTATACTTGAGAGCTTATAGTGAATTTTCGACTGAAGTCCTTTGAAGATACAAGCATTGAAGTCCGCTTGAAGACGGAAGTCTTTTAGTCTTTTGAAGATATCCTGAAGTTACACTCCTAGAAGACAGAAGACCCTTGAAGACATGAAGACTGAAGTCTTTTGAAAATATCCTAAAGTTACACTCTTAGAAGACAGAAGACCCTTGAAGACACAAACACTCCTACAAGACTGCTTTTCTTCCTCAAGTCAAGCACATCCACCCAATCGAGAGAGAATCAGAGGATCAAGTACTAGAGATCGAACCACATCGCATCAAATCAACCTCAACATCACACCAACTCAAGTTCAACTCCACGAAACAAGTTTCTTTGGAAGTCTCGTGCGAACACTAATCTTCCAAGAAGATCAACAAGCCCAAAGGCCAATCATCCAAGAAAATCAAAGGCCGATCTCCGAGAAGATCAACAAGCCCAGAGGCCGATCACCTAAGGAGATCAACAAGCCCAAAGGCTGATCGTTCAAGAAGATCAATTAGCTTAAAGATTATAATTTATTTTGAAAGCATCAAAATACTATGTATTAGAGATTATACTCACTTTCCCTAAAATTAATACGATTAAAAGTTCAAGTTTCACGAAATAAAATTGTTTTGAAATCTCGTGCGAACAAAAATATTTAAAGAAATGTAGAAACATAATTGAAATCTACCTAAATTTCTTGTATTTATATAATTTAGATAATAATTTCACTTTAGATTTTCTATTTTAAAAATTTACTTTTATTTCGTTTGATTTTCAACTAAGATTTTCACATTTTTATTAAAAAAGTTAAAATTCAAAGTTAAATTCTAAAAAAAAGAACAAATTTGTGAAAATTACCATTTTTTTAGTTCTCAAAACTTAACTTGATCCTTAATAACATTATTCAAATGCGGATTATATTATAGGCTTAATTTTCAAAAACTAATTGGAGATATATTCCTAATTTTTTAGGAATTTATATTTAGAAGAAAATTGTCAATATATTTTTCGGTTGAATTTAAATATTAAGATATATTAGTAATAATTTTGAAATAACTTTTAAATTAAGAGAAGCCCGTGAGTACTGATGAGTTGAAATTAATGAAATGGTTGGTAAAGTGTACCAAATTAAAAGTTGACGAATTTGAAGGCGACAAATTAATAATCTAATTCTCTACCAAATATTAATTTTATTTAATTTAGTGTAATTTTTCCCTTACATTGGATTCATATATTAATTAAAAAAGAAAAGAAAATTACATGCTTTTTCATAATGACTTTCTCCACCATCCATACCCCACTCCAATTTTAAATTACACAAATCTTCAAACGATTCAGTTTTTCTTTCACAAGCAAGCATTAACAAAATTAATAATAAATAAATAAATACTTTAATATCAACTTCACTTAAAAGAAAATTGTGGATGTCATAGACTAATATCTAAACAATTGATCAAACTAAATATTATTACATAATATATAGGCCATTTGCATTCACAATATTTTAGGAATAAAATGTTATAAAGTTTTTAAAGGTTACACATTTAGTTGTTAAGGTTCCTTTGATAATTATTTGGTATTTTGTTTTTGTTTTTGAAAATTAAGTATTTCATACACATTTCTTACTATGATTTGCATCTTTATTAAGTACAATAGTTGAATTTTTAATTAAATTAAAAAAAATAAACTTTTTAAAAGTTACCTATTTTAATTCTCAGACTTTAGCTTGGTTTTTTAAATTATTGATGAAAAATAGATAACAAAGGAAAATTTTTTTGAGGTGGAACTAGTATCCATAAGCTTAATTTTAAAAAACAAAAACAAAAAACAAAATGATGATCAAATGGGGCCTAAGTTTTGAGTTTTGTGTTTCAATTTAGTCCCTAGTTTTAAATTGCTACAATTTTGCCCTTAAGATTTGAGTTTTATTTCAATTTGATCGCTAAATTTGAAGATTTTATATTTTTAATCTCAATTTTTCATTAATTACTCAATTTCAATCATTGACGACAATTTCTATTAATTAATTAAAAATAATTATGAAGTAAAATTTTATATTTAATTCTCAAAGTGATAAAAATAGTGAAACTTAGTTAATTATAATTCTTTTAACGATTTTTAGTTTATTAACATAAGTTAACTCTAAAGATGAAAAGTAAATATTTAGTGAAAAATCGAGATTAAAAGTGTAAATCTTGAAATATAAAAACTAAATTGAAGTAAGATTCGAATGTCAAGAGTAAAATTATAGTATTTTGAAACTTAGGGACTAAATTAAAACGAAACTAAAAAACTAAAGAACTAATATGTGTAATATTTTGAAACTTATGGATTAAAAAGAAACTAGATCCAAAATCTAGTGACAAAAAAAAAAAATATATATTTTTTCCATATAATTATTATATTAGCCTAATATGTTAATCTATTCCTAATTAGGTAGATGTTTATTTATTTCTTAGTTTTGATTAGTTTATAGGTAGACTATTAATTAATTAATTTTGAATTTTTTTTAACAAAATATCAACCATTTTTATTTTCAAGGTCAAATTATAAACTTAGTCTATCAACTTCGAGGTTTATATCAATTTGATCATTAGCTTTCAAAAGTATCTAGTCGGTCTATGAACTTTCAATTTTATGTTCAACAGATTCCTGAAGTTTTAATTTTGTGTCTAATAAGTCTTTGATCTATTTGATATTTTTTAAAATTCATGAATTTACTAGAAACAAAAAGTTTTTAAGGATCTATTAAACCTAAAATATCTTAGGCCCTATTTGGTATGGGTGTTCAAATGACTCAACAACTCAATTAACAGATTATTCAACCCAAAATGTAAGGATTGAGTTGAGTTAGTTTTGTTTGTGGGTTGAGTTGGTTAAACTTTTTCTATTTTTACTCGGTTGTGTTGGGTCAGAGTTGGCCAAAAAAATTGGATTGACTCAACCTAACTCAATATATATATATATATTCTCTTTGTTTAAAGTTTGATTATTTTGTATTCATTAATTTGTGAAGTTTTAATTTTTTTTAAAAAAATTGTTATGATATTTGTCTTTGTTTAAAGTTTTCAATAAATATCTTAGCTATTTGGTATTTGGCATTTGAATTTTATGAGATTTTAATTATTAGTCCGGTATAGTATATAAATTTATATATTTTTAATTAAAAAAAAATTATAACCTGACCATTCAATCCAAGCCTAACGCTAATTTTATTAGTTTGGTTGGGTTGAGTTGGAAATTTTATTTTGACTAGGTTGTCAATCTAACCAACTCAAATTTTTTGATTGGTAAAAAAAAAACAACCTTAACCAAATCCAACCAATGTACACCTCAACTATTTGGTAACTATTTCGTTTTTTGTTTTTGGTTTTTGAAAATTAAGCATATTTCCTTCCTGGTTCTCACAATGATATCCACCTTTATCAAGTACGATGGTTGAATTCTTAGCCAAATTCCAAAAACAAAAACAGCTTTTTAAAAGCTATTTTTTTTAGTGTTCAAAATTTGTCCTGTTTTTTAAACAATTGATTAAAAATAGATAATCAAGGAAGAAATTTGGAGGTAAAAGTAATGTCTATAAGCTTAATTTTCAAAAACCAAAACCAAAACCAAATGGTTACTAAACAGTATCTTAGTTTTTGAAAATTACATTTGTAAATGCTACTTCCACCTATTGATTTCTTAGTTTTGTTATCTATTTCGTAGGAATTTTAAAAACTTGAAAAATATAGTTTTTATTTTAAAAAACAAACCAAATAGTTACCAAATAATAGCTCAATAGTTATCAGGCAGGCTAAATAGTCATTTACCTTCGAAAATTAGACTTTTCTTTGATGTTAACTTTTACTTTGTCTTCCTCTTTTTTCTGTTGGGAAAGTGGGTTTTCTTTTCCTTCTAAAAGAAATATATGAATGCTTTCCCCCCTCCAGTTTGATGCTTTATTTGGGTGTATATCACTTATATGCAAACTTTTTAAATAGAAATGTTTTATTTTGTTACCAATAATATATATTTCGTCGAAAAACAACTTATAACCTTAAGGGTATTTTAGTAATTATGTGTACCTTAAGGCTTCTCACTAGTCTATTTATTTGGTCTATTCTCTTATACTTTGCCTATCAGAATTAATAATAAAAATCAGGTTTTTCTCCGTTTCCACGTAACTGTGTTGTTATTGTATCAAAGCCCATAAAAGTCCAAACGGATGATGTTGGTCCAATAAGAAGAAATTGTGATCCGATTAAGATTGATGAACCCAAAAGAGGCACCATCTTGAGGGGGCATGTTGAGAATCCCATATTGGAAAAACCAAGGGGATTCACATTCTTTATAAGATAGATGAGTTACTTCTATCATTGTCAATTGGTTTTGAGATGGAATCCTATACTATCAAACATATTTGGGTTTGGAAAATTCATTTTTGATCCTAGATTTTAGTCTAGTTTAGATTTGGTTCCTAAATCTCGGTGGGTTTTAAAGTGTTACAATATAGTTATACACTTAGATTTGAGTTTTTTTTTTTTTTTTTTTTTTTTTTTTTTTTTTTTTCCCAATTCCCAAAACCTAAGGATCAAAAATGTTTTTTTCCTCAGATTTTAGGCCATGTTTATCCAGGAAAAACGTAATAAATCAATGATAATCTAAAAAGTAGGTCTCATTTGATTATACTTAGTGTTGTCTACTCGTGTTTCATACCCATACTGACATCTGATTGACAATCGGAGGATGTTCAATCTAATTGCATTTAAAAATTTTGTCAATACCATTACCGATACTGCTATTGTTACTGTTACAAGATGAGAATTATGAATTTGTCACATTTACTGTTATTGTTTGCCCCTAAACTATAACAATAATAATAAATGTGACAAATTCGTAATTCAAGTGTAATCAGAAGTAGTCCAATTATGTTTAAGATTATGACCTATTACGAGTGATCTATCAATATAATCCTATTACAAGCATACCAATTTTCATTATAGATTGATAAACGTGACTTTAATACTTATGAACTATTTAGGCCTCAACTTGAAGTTGGTAGAATAAACTATTACAGTCAACTCTATGTTTAAGACTCTAAATATAATAATGATATTTGTAACTATTTATAACTCCTTGTTACTATAATATCGATGCAGTGCCCTCAAACACTCCTTCATTTTGAGCACAGAAATGCGTAGTTTGAATAAAAAACGAGAGGAAAAAAAATCAAAATGAGTGTATGTTAATGACGTTGCTGTGAGAATAATGTTTATTGCTTTCAAATCCAATAGTAATAAACAGACTTATGCATACTATTGGTTGCAACATTGTGGGGGCTATAGAAATTCTTTACCAAATAAAAAATAACAAATAGCGGAACAAATTTGTATATTTAGCACTGCTTCTCTACATGAATAAATAATATAGAATTTAACAGAACTGATATCCAAGCAGAACAAAAGATTAACATATAGTAACGACCAAAATCTGTCAAAGCTTTAGAATCTAAAAAAGATCCCAAAATGAAGGTAACATTCATTAACCTGTACCTATCGACTAGCCAAGAGGGGAGCCTTTAACTAAAACAGAGGGATGAAACTGAGCCAACGTGTTCTCTTCCTCCCTCCCCAGCAAAAAAGAGGGGGAAAAAAAAGAGAGAGAGAGAGAGAGACCAAATTTGCTACTCGCATTTGATCGACCGGTAGATGTGACGAACAAAGAACAGGGCTGCACGGAAGCCTACAGTTCCGAGCATCAGAAAGAAGCCATAGCAGATGCAAGCCATGTACCCGAAAAAGAAAGAAGTTTGCATGAAACCCGACATATCGGACCGTGCATAATAATAGTACAGGCAGTAACCATAGATGAACAGACCGGTTGAGCCACCACAAAGGAAAGATCTGAAACCACGTCAGGAATACAATTCAGGCAAGAGGGGAGTAGGTGAATCATTAAGACCCCGTTTAGTAACAATTTCATCTTTGACTTTTGGATTTTGAAAATTAAACCCATTTCCTCCTCATTTCTTACAATGATTTGCATCTTTCTTAAGTATAAGATTGAATTCTTAGCCAAATTCCCAATTCCAAAAACAAGCTTTTAAAATTAAAATTGGCTTGGGTTTTTAAACCATTGGTAAAAAGTAGATGACAATGGATGAAAAAATTTAGAGGTAAAAGTAGTGTCTATAGACTTTATTTTTTGAAATAAAAACTAAAAACAAAATGATTATCAAATGAGGCCTTAGTTTTTAGTTTTTAGTTTTTTAAAATTAAGCCCACAAATATTCATTCCAACTCTAAATTTCTTAATTTTTTATTCAACATTTTACCAATGTTTTCAAAAACCAAACTAAAATTTGAAAACTAAAAAAAAAAAATAGTTTTTAGAAAGAAATTTTTTAAATCTTGTTTTTGTTTTTGGAATTTGGCTAAGAATTCAACTATTTTACTTAAGAAATATGCAAATCAGAGTAAGAAATTGGGATGAATTAGGCTTATTTTAAAAAACAAAAAACAAAATAGTTACTAGATGAGGCATAAGATCTTCAAGTCTATGATAAGAGAATGGAAAAAAAAAAATGAAATAGACGGAAATGCCTTAAAAGAAACAGAGTGAATCATATGACTGCGCCCAAATGATGTATTGTCTATTTAAATGTATGTGTAAATGAGAAGAAATGGGAATCAGTGAATGAGTGCTAGCAATAACATTGGAAGAGATGAGAAAGGGAAGTGTCCAAGGAAGAAAATTTGTGTACCTCCACCACCATTCATGATCTTCAGCGGTTAACTGAAAGTAGGTCAAAGCTACGGTAATGAAAGCAGTCACTATCAGAAGGATGATGAAGACAATAAATAGAATGCTGTAAATTGTGTATATCTTGTGACCCCAGACACTAGCAAATATGTAGTAAAGCTCAATGTATATAGCACTGAAAGGGAGAAACCCTGCCATTGCCATCTGAGGAACAGTACTCCTATACCAAGGTAACTGCGGAATTTCTCGAGGATACTTTGTGGTGCGACATGGAGCTTGAAATTCGATCCTACTATTTTTTCCTGCTATACCACCCAAAACAAGCAATGGTGATGTTACCAATGTCCATATGAGAACTATCACCACAATTGTGCCAAAGGGAAGTGCAGCGGTTGCATTGTAAACGATAGCCACAGTGTTAAGAAAGCAGAATGTGAAAAAAAGAGGCCCACAGAAAAGGCAACCAGTCAGCAACAGATTCCTCACCTTCCAAACAGAAGGAAAAAGGTATTAGATCATTCTATAGCGTTATAGTTTTATTCTGGTAAGTTACAATTTGTAAGAACAGAATCATCTCCACATACCCAGTTTGTTCCTTCAAGTTGGCAATAGAACGACGCTGCTGTATATCCTGCAATCCCAGATGTGAGTGCATATATGACCACCAGGGCAGTAAACAAAGCTCCTCGGTTGTATGGATAAAACACACCAACTAATGCCAACATAAATATGAAAACTGTACTGAAAAATGAAAATAATAGGAGAAGATATGAGCCTCAGACTTGCAGGTGTGACATAAAGTTTAGACAAATGAGGATAAGCATCTTACAGGGTGAACAACTGAGTGCCAGAACCAAGGGCTGCAGCAAACAATGATTTGTATTTTGGGAATCGAAAGACATCGCCGTGGATGTATTTCCAACCAGTCTCTTCTTGATCATCAGCTGCTTCCTCATCTTGTGCATACCTGAGAAGTTATAGAAGTTTATCAATGCATTAGCAAATTTGGGAAGGTTGAAAATATTTACTCAATGGATTAACTGATAAATCTTACTTCATAAAGTCATTCTTCAAGACACGCATCAGAATGGTGGCAAGAAAACCGGTCAAAAGAAGAACTGTTACACATGAGTTAATAATTGAAAACCAATGAATTTCCAAGTGATGTGGCAATGACGAGGACTGCGAGTACTTATCCATCCTCTTCTCAAAGGAAGTATCTGTTTCTCTCCACTTCACAGTATACATAAACTCAACATCGACATCCTTGTCTTCTGTCAGATCCACCACAGAATGTGGATCCATTCGAGCACTAATTTCAATAACACGATCTTTATTGTAAGAAATATCAAATTGGATGTGCTTGAACAGGAAATATTTATATTCACTTGGATCATCCCTGCCTTCCCTATCAACCTTTCCAATGAAACCCCAGATAGGCAAATCATCATAATACATCTGAAAGTAATAATCTTTCTTCACTGCAGCCCGAAACTGAGCAACTTCTTCCTTTGATAACTTGCTTTTACAAGCAACTTCTGTATCTTTCTCTCTTCTAAAGTCAAGCTTGTAGGGAGCACTAACAAGACGGTCTCCATTCAAAACCTCACCAAGAGCTTCCTTTTTCTCTTTTACATCGCCTGCCATTCACATGATATTTATGAACCGAAACTAAACAAATATTAACAAGTGCAGCCTTCATACACATACCGTTTAAACGAAGACTGAGATAAAAGGGAGCTATTCACTAGTAATGGCAAAGTTTTCTTCAATCAATTTATCTGATAAATCTTAGGAAAGTAGTATAACGATCGATTTCTATGTTAAGAACAAAGACAATGGGCAAAACAAATGCCTTAAAAGATATCTATGAAACAAGTTTTCTTTGTTATTTTCCTGAAAATGATGTGATAGAAGGGTGCAAAAAACAATAAGACAAAGCAACTGGAAAATCATCCGACTGGTCAAACATTAGGTAGATGATGACTATATGTACGCAATGAATCAAGATTCGAGAATGTAATCACACAAGGAAAGGAGAAAACCTGGTGAGCAGAAAGGCAGATCAAAGTAGCGGTAGGTTTCGCTGAAATGACACAGAAAACCAAGACGATCAGCAAAATAAACATCTAAAACACAAACAACCGGCCAAACTTTGGTCCAAATCATTAAAAATTAAATTCCACCAAACAATAATAATAATAATAAACAACCCATATCTCCACCTATGAATTCATTACATCAGCACCACACCATAAGCAATCTAATCTAATCACAACACTCCAAACCGAATCCTCAACCGCCATTGGCCGCATTTCATTTTCCCAAATCCAAATATTTCAAGTGCCACATTAAAGAAAACCATTTCAATTCAACAAAGCGAAACAAACATATAAATACAGGGCATGGTGCGATCAAAATCAAATCAAAGAACATGAACGAATGCACAGCAAGAAAACACAAGATGGGTTAAAGAAATTAGATATCTGTAGATTCAATTACGGATCCAAATCCCAAGAAGAGAAGGAATAATTACCTGGGGTTGTGAAATGGGCCGACCTTATTGGCGTAAAGAGGAACGGGGTCGCCTTCGCTGTAGCGGTGATCGGAGGCATCCGGTGCCACCTGAATGGCACAGATTGCGATCCAGAAAAGGGTGAAGATCAGAGAGTTCTTCATGCTCCGATCAGGAGATCTCCGGCGAGAGAGAGCGAGAGAGAGAAGGAACAGAAACCGCGAGTGAATAAAGAAATTGGGATAAATAGATAAAATAAGGAAGAGAAGGGGTCTCTATGTTTCATTTCTACCGTCTTGTTTGTGTTTCGGTTTGAAGGGGAGAGAGAGATTCTGTGTGTTGGGACCCACCGCAAAGGGAAATCCAAATCGCTTAAAAGCCAGGTCGGACGCCCACGTGTCACTTTTTTAAGCCCACTATGAAAAACTTTTGTCGGTCACGTTCCAAATTGGATCTTCTCTCTCTCTCTCTCTCTACATATATATTAATTTATCCATTCTCTCTCTCTCTCTTTTTTGATAAAACATTTTGTCTCCATTGGAGTTTAATATTTGGGAATTCTCAATTATACCTCTGAAATTATTTGAATAAAGGGTACCAACTAATATTTTATATATGTTAGATTTCTTAGTTTTATTAAGATGTTAGATTTCTCTTTTCTTTATAGTTTTATTAAGATGTCTTATCTTAGTCTTGTTGGCTATTGCACATGATCCACACTCATATTTCTTCTCTTATGTACTATCGTGTATCTATAATGATATGATATTATCTATCTTTTAACCTAAATTCTCATAGTTTGTTTCAAGAATTACTTGAAACACTTTTTTTTAATGATACAAAAAATATTTCATACTAATGAAGATCTTATATACTTATGATCTTTCTCTTACATTACTAATGTGAAACTATTGCATTTATGCTTTTGAAGAATATTGTGGAAAAATGAATGATCTATTTCTTGGTGTGAAGGCAATAGTATGCGTCGAACAGATGATAAATTAACATTCAAGCACACTTTTGTCAGTTATATATAAGTTTTCTTTAGCCGGACACAAGTATAAATGTAACTTAAGTGTCCTAGTAAGCCCAAAGTGGAACGTAGGGAATCTAGTGCAAATTAATGCAAGATGGCCTACTGATCTATTTGCAGTGGTTTACTAATTGACTGTTTGTAATCGTTCCTCCTTTTTCTTTCTTGCAATTGACAGAGATGAAGGATCTATAGAATTTCTAAGCTATAAAATTTCTAAGTGTTTAAGTGTCTAACTATCTAACTCTTTCTTCTATAGACAACTTCTCCTTATATAGGCAATCAACTCAACCACTTGGTGATGTGACTGCATTAAATTCTATACCCTGAGTTAGCCGTATGCAATTCTGCCTCATTCAGACGCTGGCAGTCAATTGCCCATGCTTACAAGTTGTGATTTGTCGTTAATTGCACGAGCCAAATGTATCTACTTATCACACCCCTTCCCAGATTACCCTTTTAACTTGAGAAGGGATGTGAAGAAAGTAGTTGACAACCCTCTTATGACAACTACTATCCAATCTGTACCAATGAACCTGTATCCTTAGCACCTGTAGACCTGATAACGGTTAAGAATCTTTATAGTAACTACATACATCATCTCATCTTTCACTTAACTACAGAAGTGCTACCGTACAGAAAATTCACATCCATTATATTACAGTCATCCAATTAACAAACATTTATTCATAAAACCTTCGACTCCAAAACTCTACCCAAAAATACCAAGACATCAATAGACAAAATTAGGGTTTAAAACATGACAAGTGGACCACCTAAACTTCAAGCTATTGAGGAATTTTGATAATGACTGACTGGAAGATCTACTCGACTTTGGGACGTTGACAACTAACTGGAAAAGAAAATATATAAAAGAATAAGCTTAAAATGCATCGTGAGTGACTATTTAAAATAAAACATGCTTCAACATTAACAACATAGATGTGGTTCCTCATAAAACATTTATATAATCATTATTAGGGTTGAGAGATAAAATCGAAAACGTGAAATCATAACATATGTGAAAACCTTGAAGTGAGCTCATTATTATCTTGTAAAGCACCTCTACTCCTCTGCCTGAACATATGGAAGAGCCCTTTTGCTCAACCCCTCATAACTTTAGTTGAGAGAGAGTCCTTTTACTCGATCTTGTCAACGTCGATAATAGGGGTCATATGTGCACGTAGAGCTGGATTGGATAATGACCACCTTACCATACCTTCGGTGTCAAGGATCTCTAGTGTAGCTGAAATCTAGGTACCTTACCATGCCTTTGGTACCAACATTGGAGTAGGGTTTATATAAGGCATTAAAACATTTATTACCAGTTTAATAACATAATACTCATGTGAGTTAACCATACTTCATAAATCTCATATCATCACATAGTGCCTTGTAAATATTAAGAATAATTCATAGGCAATAACTTACTGAAACCACATGCTAAATTCACGTATAAAATATCATTTATTTAGAAACAGGTCATGTGTCCAATAGATGAGTAAAACATGCATTGTAATAATCATTGTTATAAAACTGCATGTTGAATTAATTATGCATTGGAAATCATATGCAAAACTGATTATTAGAAAACATTTGTTAAAACTTGTCACTCACTGTCTTAAACTACTTATCCAAGGGTTTGTAAGCCTTTTCTACTTGCTTCTACCCTGAAATAAGGAAAGGTCCCCTAGTCAGTATAATTAGCTCCCTTTTGAGTTTAACGAATAAATTTAACTTCATCGCATACTAGTAATTCATTGCAACATGACTAAGTTCATCACATCCTAACCATTTCATCGCATCAGCTACACTTAGCCATTTTACCTTATATCTTGGCTGAAAAATGGCAATTCTTTCTCACGGTGCTCAGGTAGGTACTAGAACACCTTTCTTAGCCTATGCAATGGGCGTCCACCATGCAACGTACCCAATGCGCCTCGGCTGTGAATACTGTGTCAATGCTCACACACATCAATGCATATTATCGGTTGGTTAACTGCTTGCTTATTCTTCAGACACAGCTGCCTGCTTATTCATCCATAAAATCATTTCATATTTCAATCTTTCAGATTCCATAACTCTAATTCCAGTCATTAACTAACAAGATTTCCTTTAGTGATTTTGCCCATAAACATCTTAACTCTTTTACCTTAGAATTCGAGCATTAAATTCCTCTTAATAGGCCGAAAATCCCCTTAATCTCTGGAGCTTGCTAGGAACTTCTTCAATTCCTTCCAAGCTTTAGATGTCAACAACACTTCCTCTTAAGTGTAGGAAAATTTTTGGCAAAATAGTTTTCTTCTTCGCAAGGCCAATTTATACTTGGGCTTGCATGTAGGCTTATCTTAATTAAACGCCACCTGACATGTTAATTCTCAATTCAACGTTTCTAAGGCTGCCACGTAACCCATTTATTATCTAATTAAGCTAAAATCTTCAGCTCAACTTCATCGCGTTGGGCTTGCGACCACTTAAGCCATTTCTTAATCATCGCATACTTTTACTCATTGTTGCACCCTCTGAGTGATACCTTCGACACATTGGTCCATAGCTGCCTCGTTTGCCAACTTAGCCCTCCTATTTGCATACGAGGTTGGTCGCATAGCATGTCATAGTTTCAATGCATAAAATCCTCTACTTTCCTCTAAGTGTTAACTTCTCCATACTTCACCAAGAGCTTGACATTCCCCATTTAACATATTTTTCTGTCCTTTAAGTACCTGAGAGTATGGAGTCCTAACACTTAGAATATTTTTCCTCTTTCATTCATACATACACATACATTGAGCTTCACACACGCTTCAACTAAACAAACATCATATAAGTACATACTTACAAGAGATTATTTACATAATTAGGAGGACTTAAACGTAATTAGCTAGTAAAATAAGTTTAGGGGTTTATAATTTACCTTCCCCTTAGAGAAATTTGGTCCTCGAAATTTGCCTTAAGCTTAGTTAACTAAATAAATGGGGATACTTGTTTTTCATCTGCTCCTCAGCTTTCCATGTAGCTTCTTCTATTCCATGGTTTCTCCACAACACTTTAACCAATGGAATAGTTTTGTTTCTTATTACCTGCTCTTTCCTTTCTAGTATCTGTATCGGTTTCTTTTCATAGGACAAATTTTCTTTTAATTGTACTGGTTGTTCCTGTAGAATATGAGTAGGGTTTGGAACATACTTCCTCAACATAGATACATGGGAAACATCATGTATCATAGATAATTCTACTAGTAATACTAATATGTAAGCCATTGACCTGACCCATTCAATGATCTTATAGGGTCCTATAAATCTTGAGCTCAACTTGCCTTTCTTGCCAAGCTTGAGTATTCATTTCCATGGTGGTAACTTAAGAAATACTCAGTCCCCTAATCTCAAACTCGAGTTCTCTTCTTTGTTTATCTGCATAACTCTTTTGCCTGTCTCGAACTGTCTTCAGATTTTCTCTTATCAACTGAACATTTTCTGAAGTCATCTGTACTAATTTTGACCCTATTAATTGTCTTTCACCAACCTCATTCCAACAAACTGGAGTTCTACATGGTCTCCCATACAAGGCTTCATACGGAGCCATACCAATGCTGGAATGATAACTGTTATTATAAGCGAAGTCCACCAATGGGAAATGTGTATCCCAACTACATTTAAATTGAATTAGACAAGCCCTCAACATATCTTCTAATGTCTAAATCGTCCGCTCTAACTGCCCATCCATTTGTAGATGAAGTGTTGTACTAAAATGTAACTCAGTACCAAAGCTTTCTACAAACTGGGCCAGAACTTTGAGGTAAACCTCGAATCTCTATTTGATGAAATTGATACTGGTTGATACCCGGCAAAAAGAGCTATAATTCCTAGCTTAATTTAGGCTCGTTAATGGATTTTTAATGTTAATTACCCTATTTTGTAGGTATTGAGCACCAAAGAGATTGAATCGAGAAATTGAAGTCAAATAGGGTTAATCTGAAGCAATTTGGAGGTGGTTTGAGCATTCAGGCTTCAAAGAAGAAGAAATGACCAAAATGCCCTGGACTGGAGCATCGCAACCCTCGCTCAACGCTCCAGTGTAATGCTGAAAAACAGAACACATGGATGTAGGGTAGCCTTGCAATGCTACCCAAGAGCGTTGCAATGCTACGACTTTTAACAAAATGCCACCAATGCATGCGCAAGGCTGCTTGCGCCAGAGTTGCAATGCCACTCCAACACTCAAGGTCTGCTGTCGACAAGAGCATTGCAATGCTGCGCCTATTATATAAAAGAATTCTTTCTGAATTAGGTAAAGGAAGGATGCAACATCTTATGGAAGCCGAGGAATGGCTGCTAGTTCTTCCTCTACCTTTATCTTTTTTGTATCCTTAGGTTAGATTTTTATTTTATTTTGGATTGTAAATGATGGATTGAATCTCCCACTTCGAT
The DNA here is from genome assembly GCF_009727055.1 of Benincasa hispida. Taxonomy (NCBI): domain Eukaryota; kingdom Viridiplantae; phylum Streptophyta; class Magnoliopsida; order Cucurbitales; family Cucurbitaceae; genus Benincasa; species Benincasa hispida. Next base: position 29,927,311 of record NC_052360.1, read on the forward strand.
TTGTCTATGAACTATTCGAGGTAATAGTTTTTCTTTCTAGTTTTTGGAGTTTTAACTATTTGCTAATTTCTTGAAGTTTTTGTATTCATGAATGAATTGTATGCCGATTTTGTGTCTTCTATGAATCCATTATAAATTTTAAAAGCATGATTATGAGGTTGGCTGTTCACACATAATCGTGCATGGTAAATCGATTTTTAGTCACATCACGTTCTTTCTTAAATGTCTAGCTAAAATCAATTAAGTAGTATTAGTTAATTGTGCATTTGATGGCTATTCTAGGCTGCATGAATTACTAGGTTCAAAAATAAAATTGGTTAAATGAACATGGCTTTCCTGAGAATTAATCGACACAATTGAATCCTAAATCGTAATGCATGTGTTTTTAATTCTATATGGACATTATCGAACCCAATAGGATTAGAAACATGTAGATTAGTTGGGATATGACCTTTTCGACCTTAATTAATAATTAGAACGCTTTCTCGATTAGATTCTTGCTAGTTGTCCGCCTTTGTAGAGGCTAGTTAGATGGCATTGAGCGAGTAGTTGTGCATACATGAATTAGTTGCATGTTTAAGTTTCAGAAATCAAAGATAGAAATTGCATTGGATGGCTATAGAAAGTAGATAAATCAACCCTAGTTTACATTTATCCCTTGCAGTTTAATTTCTTGCATATTTTCATTTTATCTAAAACCAAAACCCCGTTTTTACTACTTTTAATAGTCAAATTTAGCTTAAGAGAAGATTAGATCCTGGCCTCCCTATGGTTCGACCTCGTACTTGTTGCTCATGCTACTTGTTAGTATAAGAAGTAGGTTTCAGTGATTTATAAATATTTTTGTTTCGGTGATTTATAAATATTTTTGTTTCGGTTTGGAATCGAATTAAAGACATCGACGAGTTGCGAACAAAAATGATGTCGTTGCCGAGAAGACAAGCCAATTAATCTGTTTTAGTTGAATTTGACTTGTAAACTTTAAAAACCCTAAAAATATTTTTCTTTTCTTGTGTGTAGTAGTTTTATCATGTCAGATGATCTGAAGATCTACTATATGCTTCATGTGAAACAACGGCTCAATGAAGAGAACAAGAGGTAAGAGATTTTAATGAGCTTAGAAATCAAATATCTAAACTAACATCTATTGTTCAAGTTTTGGCTATTAGGAAATTACAGGTTTCGCATGGTCCTAAGTGCAATTAGTATTCCCCTTAGGAGATGCCTGAACTAAGCTTGACATCGATATACATTTCTTCTACCAATTCAGGTATGTTCTTAGAAGATTTGGTTAGGAACTTTCTAACAACTCTTGTGAATTTGAGTAGGAACCCTCCTAGTCAATAGGAATTCTCGAGTTTCTAGCAAGATAGCTTCCATTCTGGATCAGAATCTAGAACTGAGTTTCAGAGTCTGAGTGACCTCATCACTCAGATCACTAAAATCAATTGGGAGACTTGAGGAGTTCTTGTTGCAATCTTTCGAGACTACCGAGGTGAGCAGTGAATTCGATCATCCCGTTGAGTAGCTGGTTCCTCAGAACACCGGTCAAGGTAAGACTTTGGGTTTTATAATGCATGAACTTGCTGATAGTTCTGCCGAGTGTGTGCAGGGTTCTATTGAGTCTCACCTGGAGACTCTAGCCCATATGCTTGTTGAGGTTGGTCCTATTCCTCAGCTTGCAAATGCCATGTAGACACTGGAGAACAATTTAGAGCTCCCAATCGTTCATACCACTAAGGCTGAGTTCATGGAGGAATTTAACCCTTTCGACAGTGATGATGATGTCTATCTCATGCCATGTCCATAACAAGTTGTGAGGTAAAGTGTGAGCTCGTGCTTCTATTGGGTTATATGTCCTGAAACTCACAGTTTGTAAACTTTAAATATATTTCTATTTTCAATAAAGATGTTAATGAGACTATTTCATTAAAGTTGTTATTGAACATATAAATTGCATTTATAGATTCCTAAATCTAATAAACTAATGAACCCATGGCTATAACATGAATACTTAAACTTTATGTAGAGACATAAAAAGGATCAAGTTTAAGTATATAGCCAAAACAATCTATGAGTATATGGATAGGGTTAGGTACCTTATCCTGTGGACACTATGAATATGACCCGTTTTGTATATTGATGCAAACAATGTGATCCCAAAGTCGTTCATGTGGAGACATGCGAGGGTAGGCATCCTATGCAAAAGATGTTTGCATAAGACCAAACCATGAAATGATCACTTTTCTTTATAACGACTATTTATTGTTAAAACTGACTATTACAATTCGATTACTTAAGGTAACTCGATCTTAATCCTGAGATAACAATAAACTCCTTTTTATTCAAGATTATCCTTTAATCTGTATAGGTGAGGGTGACTCAACATCGCTGCTTAATAAGCCTCCCATTTTAGGGTAAGATCGGGTACATAGCTGGGGACATAGTCTTGCAAGATGGAACTCACTCCTACCCGTTTTAGGGTTTGCAGATAAGTTGTTCCCTTAAGTAATGATTCCTGGTCTTGAGTAAAGGGGCCCCACCCTCTTTATGGCTGAGAGGGACTTAGTTTATTGGTAGGACCATAAACCAATTGTTCATTAGAGGGTCAGCAGAGACTTAAGGAGCAAGATGTATTATAAGGGTAAAATGGTAATTTGACCTAGCTATAAACATGAACAACCTGTGAATGATCGACTGATAGATTATGGTTAAATCAAATGGACAAAAATATATCTACAGTGAGAAGAATGCAACTACTAAGTTATAGTGGAGTGTCTCGGTAGTTAACGAATATTGATTAATTCGGTTTAAAAAGTTTAGCAAAATAATCTCAAATAGTTGGAGCTCATGATCTGTAGGTCCATTAGGTCCCTTTACTAGCTCGTAAAAGGATCAAAAACTTAGAATCGCGTGTTGAGAAGATTTGAAATGTTCAAATTTGATTTAGGGTTTGGATTATTATATTCAATATAATTAACGTTTAATCAACATATTAAACATACTTTGGAGAGTTGAAAATATTTAAATTAGATCTCAATATTAATACCATGAATTGGGATTCATGTTTGAATTAGGGATTGTTTAATTAATTAATAATTTATTTAAAACTTTTGAATTTATGAAATTCAAAATATTTAATTTAATTTGATTAAACTAACTTAATTAATTATAAATAAATAAAATAAAATATAATTTATGTAACCCCCTGCACATTTTTTTTTATTAATAATGTAATTTCAGTAACTTTATTATTTGAAATTTCAGTAATTGTTATTAGTTGGAGGGCGTTTTTGGAATTTTGGACTTCAAGTGTAAGTGCGAAAATTTAATTGTTGGCGTGAAATTATTCAAATTGGAAATTAATGGCAGGAATTAATTTTCTTTTGAAACGGAAAGGAATTTAATAGTAAAAGAGGAAAGGAATTAAATGTAATTATATTTATTTCTTTTTTTTGTTTTTATTTTTATTATTATTATTGTTGTTGTTTTTTTTATAAAAAGTCAACCCCCCCCTAATTTCTTCTTCCTCCAGTTGAGACCCTAGCCGCCGCCCAGATCGGATGCTAAGCATCCGCACTGCGCCTCTACAGAATCCCAGCCGCTTGCGTCTGCACAGCCGTGACACCCAGTCGCCGTTCCGTCTACCTAAGGTGGTGTTACTTTTATGGGTTTTCTTGAAGATTTTTATTATCCATCAAGTTTTGCCTTCCATTTATTAATACTCATTGTGTTTGGGCCATAGATTCGAGCACTGGTGGAATTTGAAGGTAGAAGTGTGTTGTCAGGCATTGCGAAAGATTAAGTTGGGTTCGTAAACGAACTTAAGTTCGAAACTAATTTTGGACCAAGCAACGTTTTGGTAAGTATATTAAGCCTTTGAAGGATTAAATTAAAATATAGTTGTTGGGTTTTTAGGTTCTAACCACTATTATTAAATTGCCTAGATTGAGGCATTTGTTTGAGAGATCGAAGGCAGTTTTGGAACAAGCTATACTTTAGACTTGATTCAAGATTCATCTAAGCGAGGAGAAAGATTAAATTGCTTGCCACTTAGGCGTAATTTGAGGTAAGTAATCTTACTACTGGAACTGCCCACGAGCCAGGCATTAGATGTATGCTAGCATGTTAAATGAAGGTTATGGCAAAATGACAGCATGAAAGATTGATAGTATAACATGATTAAAGTATGTTCTGTTACGAGATTCAAATTATTTATTTATGCACATAGACACTTGAATGCTAGTATGAGATGGTATGTGCTTCCATGGTTGTATTTGATCTGATGATGTTGAGGTATACATGTATGCTGTAGAGCCATGATGTTGAGGTATACATGTATGTTGTAGAGCCATGATGTTGAGATATATGTGTATGTTGTAGAGTCATTATGTTGAGGTTTATATGTATGTCATAGATTCGTACCGTGATGATTATGATGTTGAGACTGTGCAAATGTCCTTACTAATTAGTTAGATGTCCATTAGATTTTGTGTTTCCTTCGGGATTCCCCAGTTTGTATTTCCTTCGGGATTCACCAGTTTGTGTCTCCTTTGGGATTCACCAGTTTGTGTCTCATTCGGGATTCACCAGAGGTAGTGGGCATACTTAACTACAGTAAGATAGGACTTACTCTCTTTCTTATTTCATGTGTACATGTGTTCCATAAGGACTAGAGTAGTTTATATGTTTCACCAGAGGTGGGTATCTAGAGGACATAAATGCCCAGCCTGACCCTAGTAGTGGGGTTACTTACTGAGTATTTTATACTCATTCTTTCTCATGTTGTTGTTTCAGGTAAGGGTAGAGATGCACCGGCGATGGACAAACGGAATTCGTGATCGAGCCATTGGGACTAGTTTTTACACTTCCGCATCATGAGATTTAGAGTTTTTTTTTCATGTTTCTCTTAAATTTCTTGTTTTGATGTTTAAAACTTACTTTTAAGAATCGTTTTTCAGACTTATTTATTATCCTTTATGATTTATGGGTACCCTACTATTGATTTAGTATTTGAATTTAATGAAAGTATTTTGAACTTACCTTATTTAATTAGCATTTATTTCGCCATAACCGAGTGTCGTTTTGAGTTCCATGCATGCCTGTATTTGGTAACGGCCTAACTTAAGTCCTAGGGGGTCAGGTCGTTACAGTTGGTATCAGAGCCCATGTTTTGGGTTCTATAGATTGACTTACTATGTAAGTCTAAATAGTCCCTGTGGCCCATGAACGGATTCTTCGTCATCGCCAGGTATGTCTTATCAATTACAAGTTTTATGATAGTTGTGCATTAAAATATTTGTTTAGCTTAAATGCACCAGTTATGTTCTAATGCTAGGTCAATGACTTGTTAGAAGTTATTATAAGAGAATTATCAGGTACGACACTACAAAAGGAGAAAAAAATAAAATAGAATAAATTATGAGGTCACTTGGTACTAGTTTATCTCATGAAAATCATGTTAGAAACGAACAAATATCTATACCTTAGTTCAAAGATCTTAAAGTTTGATGAAACTATGTAGAGTTATGACAATTCAGGAATAAAAGTATTTAAATGTTCAAGCCAAGGATTAAAATTGTCTAGATAAGAATTTATTATGGACTAGTGTTATGTTTTTTTGTTGAGTAGTGCAATTGGTGTTAGTACAAATAAATTTCTTCAAAAGGCCACATACTCAAGTATAAGGTTAAAAGTTGTTTTATGGATAAGAAGGAGAAAAAGAAGAGACTATGGATTTATTTAAGGTTCTGAGATATTAAAACCGAAAATTTTGAGAGGAATTTTGGAAAGGATTGATAAGATAATCACTTTGGTAATACTACGACTTGATGGATTGGGTAAAGTATGTGCAGTGATATGAAGGATTCTTTTGGAATATCTAGCTAAGTTGATGTCATTAAAGGAAGCCAAAATAGTTGGACATGAGTTTAGACTTAACGGAGATAAAGCAAAGTGTTATTTGTTTGGATTGAAGAATTATTTTAGAGTACCTAGATTAAATCCATAGCGTTATTGTGATGAGGAGATCCAAGTTAGGCAAATTTGAACAAACAAAAGTCTTTCGGAGTCTAAAAGCATGAAAATTGGCAAAAGAGAATTCTACAAGATAGAAAGTTTTAGTGAGAGAGATAAGACTTATGGAGGAGTTAAGTAAATATACTTTAGTAAAGAGATTATGTTCAACTTGGAAAGTGGAAAAAAAAACATCCAAGAAAGTTTACTCTTTTGGAAATAGAAAGGAATTTAATGTATTCAAAACTCCCAGTTAAGTATGGTTTGGAGGTGTGATATCAGGGGTTACAAGGTATTTGTTTTGGTGTAAAAGAAAAATATCTAATGATCATGTGGGACTTTGGGACAATATGTATTAGATGGAAAGATAGCTTACATAGAAGATTTAGTATGGAACTTTGTTTTAACACAAGAATCTATTGCCGAAATAGAAGGTCAAGAAGGGATAAGCTAAAATGGAGTTACTAGTAACAGTAGATGATCGAGAACTATTGACATGGTATGTTGAGGCTTCATTAGTTAAGAGGTAAATCATTGAGGGCATTAATAAGATTTAAGGGATTTTGAGTTTGTGTGCGAGTTGGAAACATGAACTAGAAAGACCATCAAGTTGATTGAGAAAAGAAAATAATCCAACTCGAGGTAGACAATAATGGTATATGCACAAAAGTAAGTAAGTTGGATCTTCCAATATAACCATTGGTATAAAGAATAGACTTGGCAATAAAGTTGAGTTGATAGTAAGAAGTTACTAAAAGTGGGTTTGGAGCATTACAAGATAGTATGTATTCTCTTGCATGGGCAATGAGTTAACTACCTTTAGGGAGTACGAGTAATCCAAGCTAGGACTTATGAATCAAGAAGGTTTTATCGTTAAAAAAAATGACNACGAGTAATCCAAGCTAGGACTTATGAATCAAGAAGGTTTTATCGTTAAAAAAAATGACTTCAAGGATCAATTATGGTTATTACGAGGTTATGGAAATGTGTTATCAATTGACTGATGCTTTAGCATCTAAGGACTTCAAAACCTCATTTTCAGAGGAAATTTTAGACTCATCCGCAACAAGGTCTAACTAATGATATGTGATTGTTTTAAGGATAAAGAATAATATGAGGATTGGCTCAAGCAAGTTTTATAGCCCATGACAGCATAGAGCCTCATGATGAGTTTCTCATGAATGTGAGACTTAATTAGACAGAGTTATTCTCAGACATGTAGACCATAGGAAAGACATCACAGTTGGCGCTTCTAGAGTAGAAGCAGTTTTCAGTTGACTAGATTTGTTCTGGTACGTATCTTCAGATGACGCATTATATAGTATGACCAATTTCTTCACTACATATATGAAGTTTTCCCTGTGACATGGTAGGCTCAGATATATGTTTTTAGTATATAAGACTTTCTTAACTTCATGACCATTTTCACAATTCTCAGCTTGGACGTGTAGAAGTGTTGTTGAATTTCATAGTTATTTATGGAAGGGGTTGTTACACCTCTTTTGGTACTAGTTTCAGCAATGTCAAGTGATGACCCTCGTTTTACATCTAGTTTTTTTTTTTTTTTAAGAGTCTCCAGTTAGCATTGGGTACTCGATTGGATTTTGGTACAATTTTTACCCATAGACTGATGGTCGAATAGAACGTCTGAACCAGATATTGGAAGATATGTTGTGTGCTTGTGCACTAGAGTTTTAAGGGAGTTAGGACTCTCACCTGCATCTAATGAAATTCGCATATAATAATAGCTATCAGACTGCCACTGGCATAAGCCATTTGAGGCCCTATATGGAAAGAGTTGCAAGTCTCCAGTATGTCGGGGTGAGGTTGATGAGAGGAAGTTGCTAGGTCTTGAGCTAGTGCAGACCACAAATGAGGCAATACAGAAAATTAGAGCTCGTATGCAAACAGCTCAGAGTAGACAGAAAAGCTATGTCGATGTAAGACGTAAAGACCTAGAATTTGAGACTAGTGTGAAAGTGTTCTTGAAAGTGGCACCCATGAAAGGTATTATGAGGTTTGGCAGGAAGGGAAAGTTGAGTCCGAGATTCATTGGACTTTTCGATGTCCTGGAACGAGTTGGCCCCGTAGCTTACCGTTTGGCATTGCCTCCAGCACTGTCTCCAGTTCATAATGTCTTCCATGTTTCGATGCTAAGGAAGTATGTGACAGACCCGTCCCATGTAGTTGACTACGAGCCCTTGCAGTTGAATGACAATTTGAGCTACAAGGAAAAGCCTATAGAGATCCTTGCCAGAGAGGTAAAAACATTGCGTCGCTGGGAAATTGCTTTTGTGAAAGTCCTGTGGCAGAATCATCAGTTCAAGGAAGCTACCTGGGAGCGGGAGGATGAGATGAAGGCTCAGTACCCGGAGCTTTTCCAAGAATGAACTTTCGAGGATGAAAGTTCTTTGAGGAAGGAAGAATGTAGCACCGCTGGAGTTTTTTTTTTCAAAAAGGAACTTTCGAGGATAAAAGTTCTTTGAGGAAGGAAGAATGTAACACCCCGCACATTTTTTAGTAATAATGTAATTTCAGTAACTTTATTATTTGGAATTTAAGTAATTGTTATTAGTTGGAGGACATTTTTGGAATTTTGGACTTCATGTGTAAGTGCAGGAATTTAATTGTTGGTGTGAAATTATTCAAATTGGAAATTAATAGCAGGAATTAATTTTCTTTTGAAACGGAAAGAAATTTAATAGTATAAAACGGAAAGGAATTAAATGTAATTATATTTATTTTCTTTTTTGTTTTATTATTATTATTATTATTGTTTTTTTTATAAAAAGTCAAACCCCACCCCCCTTTCCTTCCTCATGCACTCGACGGCACCCCCCTTTAATTTCTTCTTCCTCCAGCCGAGACCCTAGCCGCCACCCAGATCGGACGTTGAGCATCCGCCGCACACCGAGCCTTTGCAGAATCCCAGTCACTTGCGTCCGCACAGTCGTGACACCCAGTCGCCGTTCCGTCTACCTAAGGTGGTGTTACTTTTATGGGTTTTCTTAAAGATTTTTATCATCCATCAAGTTTTGGCTTCCAATTATTAATATCCATTGTGTTTGGGCCATAGATTCGAGCACTGGTGGAATTTGAAGGTAAAAGTGTGTTGTCAGGCATTGCGAAGGATTAAGTTGGGTTTGTAAACGAACTTGCCTAGATTGAGGCATTTGTTTGAGAGATATAGTTGTTGGACCAAGCAATGTTTTGGTAAGTATATTAAGCCTTCGAAGGATTAAATTAAAATATAGTTGTTGGGTTTTTAGGTTCTAACCACTATTATTAAATTGCCTAGATTGAGGCATTTGTTTGAGAGATTAAAGGCAGTTTTGGAACAAGCTATACTTTGGGCTTGATTCAAGAACTGCCCACGGGCCAGGCATTAGATGTATGCTAGCATGTTAAATGAAGGTTACGGCAGAATGACAACATGAAAGGCATGATTAAAGTATGTTCTGTTATGAGATTCGAATTATTTATTTATGCACATAGACACTTGAATGCTAGTATATGATGGTATGTGCTTCCATGGTTGATTATGATGTTAGGATAGGACTCAGTCTCTTTCTTGTTTCATGTGTATATGTGTCCACTGGGACTAGTTTTTATGCTTCCGCATCATGAGATTTAGCATTTATTTCACCATAACCGAGTGTTGTTTTGAGTTCTATGTATGCATGTATTTATTAATGGCATAACTTAAGTCCTAGAGGGTTGGGTTGTTACAGTGATACCATCTGTAACGACTTAGGCCCAGGATTCGGAATCCTTTCAGCATGCTTTGTCCTCACTCACATGCATCCAACATAGGATTGCTCCAAGCTAAGCACGCTTAACTTTAGAGTTCTTATGATTGAGCCACCGAAAAGGAAGGTGCATCTTGTTGGTATAGGTAGTAACTTTCAATTCTTTTAAGCCTTTCTTAACCATACTTTCATGTCCTCAGGATCCTTCTCATTCAGATGTGATATCGGTTCATTCATGTACCCCTCCTGAACTCGGGTTGTCACATGCCCACCAGCTTCCGCTTGGTTCGTCTCCGAACCACATTTGCACAGTCTCAACATCATAATCATAACTGTACGAATCTATGACATACATATAAACCTCAACATCATGGCTCTACAACATACATGTATACCTTAACATCATCAGATCAAATACAACCATGGAAGCACATACTATATCATACTAGTATTCAAGTGTCTATGTACATAAATAAATAATTCGGATCTCGTAACAGAACATACTTTAATCATGTTATACTATCAATCTTTCATGCTGTCATTCTGCCATAACCTTTATTTAATATGCTAGCATATATCTAATGTCTGGCCCGTGGGCAGTTCCAGTAGTAAGATTACTTACCTCAAATTACACCTAAGTGGCAAGCAATTTAATTTTTCTCCTCGCTTAGATGAATCTTGAATCAAGCCCAAAGTATAGCTTGTTCCAAAACTCCCTTCGATCTCTCAAACAAATGCCTCAATCTAGGCAATTTAATAATAGTGGTTAGAACCTAAAAATCTAACAACTATATTTTAATTTAATCCTTCGAAGGCTTAATATACTTACCAAAACGTTGTTTGGTCCAAAATTAGTTTCGAACTTAAGTTTGTTTGCGAACCCAACTTAATCCTTCGCAATTTCTGACAACACACTTCTACCTTAAAATTCCACCAGTGCTCGAATCTATGGCCCAAACACAATGGGTATTAATAAATGGAAGCCAAAACTTGATGGATAATAAAAATCTTCAAGAAAACCCATAAAAGTAACACCACCTTAGGTAGATGGAACGACGATTGGGTGTCATGGCTGTGCGAAGGCGAGCGGTTGGATTTTGCAGAGGCGTGGTGCACGGTGGATGCTCAGCATCCAAACTAGGCGGCGACTAGGGTCTCGGCTGGAGGAGGAAGAAATTGAAGGGGGGGAAGGGGTGCCGGCGGGTGCGTGAGGAAGGAAAAGGGGGTGGGGTTTGAATTTTTATAAAAAAAAACAAATAATAATAATAAAAAACAAAAAAGGAAATAAATATAATTACATTTAATTCCTTTCCATTTATACTATTAAATTTCTTTCCGTTTTAAAAGAAAATTAATTCCTGCTATTAATTTCCAATTTGAATAATTTCACGCCAACAATTAAATTCCTGCACTTACACTTGAAGTCCAAAATTCCATAAATACCCTCCAACTAATAACAATTATTGAAACTCCAAATAATAAAGTTACTGAAATTACATTATTACTAAAAAAATGTGCGGGATGTTATATTCTTTCCTCCTCAAAGAACTTTCGTCCTCGAAAGTTCATTCTTGAAAAAAAAACACTCTGGGGGTGCTACAATTTAATTTTATGAATAATTTGAAATTTCATTTAAAATTAAGATAAAATGAAATTAGTGGGAACACTTGGACTTTCCCACTAACTCAAACATCTATTCCATTAATTGATTAAAATTTTAAGTGTCAATGCCACAATTAAGTCATTTTGCATGTTTAAATTACTTAAATACAAGTTAATTTGAATGAATTTATTTTCATGCAATCTGAATTTCAAATTTGAAATTCCAGGAAAAACTTCCTTCACTCCAACTCTCAATTTCCACTCAAATCTCTCTTAATTTGGATCCTACAATCCAATGCAAGACCTTAAAATAGTAGAGAAGTTCTTTGTGGTTGTCTACAACAAGTTGTAGAAAAGTATTCATGGGTAGATTACATCAATTGAACTATTCATCAAAGGTTGTATTCTACAAACCCTATTCATATTTTTTCTTGTACATGCTTACTAATTCACTAATCTTAATTTTAGCTTGGTGGGTGTTTTTTATGAGTTGCATGGAATGGGTATTGAAATAGAAAAATTATGGTTTGGCATTAGTTCTCTCTTCAATTATGAAGTAATTTTTGTAATTGGCTCTTTGTTTATGGGGTTTAATGTGTGATTAAGAGTCTATAAATTTGTTTGAGTCAATAGAGTTGCAATTAAGTTGTAATTGGAGAAGAATAGAAGCATACTCAACAGAAGGTGAAGCTTCTGCCTTACAATGTTGCAACACTGCCCTTGGAGCATTGCAATGCTGTTCTTTAGCCAGCCCAGATTAGAAGGAAAATCTCGTGGCGTTGCAATATTGGGATGAAGCATTACAATGCTCTTGATCCCAGCCCAGAAGGCGCGCGTGTCAATGAACCAATGGTTCAACAGAATCGGTTCAGCGGGTTCGGGTCTTGGAGTTCCGGTTCAACTTGTTTCAGACTGGTTTAGCCCAAATTTGTTCCTTGGAGAGTCGGTTCGGGTGATTCAAGACTTGTATTAAATTATTTTGTAATAATTTTAGGCTTTTTCTTGCTTAGAATGTCAAAACCAGTCCATTTCAGTGTATGTTTAATTATTTATGCATTTTGAATGTATGCTTAATTAAATTAAATCTTGTATGTGCATAAAGTATGCCATGTAGATTTAAAATCCCACCATAGGAAGCATATTTGATGTATTGAAAGTATGTTATAATATGTTAAAATATATAGTATGCATGATTTAGGATTTTATGTATTTAATATAAGCTGTTATATTAAATTATAGAATGCGTGATGTATGTTATATTATGTCTATCTTTTATAAAAGTGTTATAAAATAAATTAGACATTTAAAATCTATAACAAAGATAAGATGCATGGTCACCTAGGCTTAACAAATAACAACTTATTTTAATAGTTAAAATAGGTCGTTATCTTGTAAAACCTGGGTTACAAACTCAATCAGTCTTTAATCCTATCTAAGGCTGGAGGTACTTAAGTTGGTTTATGGAACACCTACTACCTGAGAATTATAGCTGAATTATTGAGCGTTGTTAACCTGGTTTTATGAGCATCTGTGAGCGTTGTGAGGTTATAAAATGGTTTTATCACTTAGACATCGTAGGTTAAATCCAAATATAATTGTTATACTTGGATAATCACTTAGACTTAGGATGTTTTGGCCGGTATATACCTAAATAAATGAATATATCCAATCAATTAGAACACTTTAGTGGGAGATTAACAATATATATGATATATAGTTTTTAGCTCTCACGTCCCTAAGAGTTCACATCGTGAGATCCATGCTCTTCTATGTGTTACTTTTACCGCGACTGCTCCATTCGAAAAGTGTTTGCATGGGTCAATAACAAGGTGAATGGGGGAAGTTGTTCGTAGTAAGTGGGTGAAGGAAATATGTCAATATATCCTATGTTCAATTCCATTAGTTTGAACTGTGAGTTTTTTATGTTGCGCCTGATGTCGTTTTTAGGCAACATTAGCTAGTCATTTTCCAAGCGACTATCCTCTTGGAGGGTTGTAAGATAGGATTCAGAACAACTCAAACTTCAGAAATAAATAGGGCTTTTTAGTTTTGTCTTCAACATTGTCTTTTTATTTTAGGGACTTGTTGATACCATTCTATAAAAATCTAAAAATGAAGGGTTACACTTACAAGAATTACTAAGTGTTAGTAAGTTCTTGACCAAAAATGGTAACTAAATAACTAAAGGAATAAAGAGTTGTTCTAGAATTAGTTTTTTAGTCAAGAATGTCTTGTTTCAGTGAAGGAATATTTGACTGCCCCTCGATAGCATCTATTCTAACTCACTAAAGTATCGTTGCAAATAAATAATGAAATCTGGGTACATTATTACTTTTGCTAAAATTAAATTTTGATTTAGATACAAATTTCTAATAGAATTTGTTTATGTTTTAGCATGTCGAATTCATTTATCCAACTTTTAGCTTCTGACAAATTTAATGGTGAGGTTATTCAAACTGGAAATCAAACATCAATATGATACTAGTTGTAGATGATTTAAGGTTCGTTTTAATGGAGGAATGTCCTTCAGTTCCTAGCTCTACTGCAAACTGAAATGTTCAGGATGCATATGACAGATGGGTCAGGGCAAATGAAAAAGCCTGGGCCTACATCTTAGCTAGCATATCCAATGTTTTAACTAAGAAGCATGAGAACATGGTCACTTAGGGAGATCATAGAGTCGTTACAGGCGTTGTTTGGATAACCGTCCTAATCCGTTCGACATGATGCTATTAATATGTTTACAATTCCCATATGAAGGAGGGGACATTTGTTAGAGAACATGTCCTAGACATGATGGTCCACTTCAATATAGCGGAAACAAATAGGGCTGTCATAGACGAAAAGAATCAAGTCAGTTTCATCATGGAATCTCTTTCGAAGAGTTTCTTGACATTTCGCACAAATGTTGTGATGAATAAAATAGAATATAATCTGACTACTCTTTTGAATGAGCTTCAGACTAACCAATCCCTGATGAAAAATAAGAATCAGGAAGGGGAAACAAATGTTGGTACCCAAAGAAAATTTCAGAAGGGATCGTCATCTGGGACGAAACCTTCTAATTAGAGGTTTGGACCTTTTAAGGATAAGAGTATCCAACTGAAGAAAAAGGGAAAAGAGAAAAAAAAGACTCCTGTAAAGAATAGCAAGACGAAGGTTGTAAAAGGATAATGTTTCCATTACAATGAGGATAGGTAATGGAAAAGAAATTGCCTAAAATATCTTGCTGAAAAGAAGGCTGAAAAGGAAAACCAAGGTAAATTTGATTTACTTGTAATTAAAACATGTTTAGTGGAAAGTTCTCACTTGATCGCTAATCATATTTGCACTTTCTTTTAGGAAACTAGTTCTTGGAGACAACTGACAGAGAATGAGATGACTTTCAAGGTGAAAACAGGTGAAGTCATTTCGGCTCGTGTAGTGGGAGATCTAAAGTTATTTTTTGGAGATGCTTACATTTTGTTGAAAAATGTATATCATGTACTAGACATGAAAAGAAATTTAATTTCAATTTTCTGTTTATTAGAACAAATGTATAAAGTAACTTTTGATATCAATGAAGTGTTTATTAGTTCAAATGGTATTCAAATATATTCTGTTAAACTTGAAAATAACCTATATATGATAAAGCTAATGTTGGGTTGTATGTCCTAAAACTCACAGTTTGTAAAGTTAAACATATTCTATTATCAATAAAGATGTTATTCGACATTACTTCAATAAAGTTGTCATTGAAATCTATAAATTGCACTTATATAGTCTAAATCCAATAAACTGAGATCCATGGCTATTATATGAATACTTGAACTTTATGTGGAGACATAAAAGTGGATCAGGTTTGATTAGATAGTTAAAATGATCTATAATATATGAATAAGATTGGGTGCCTTATTCTGGTAATACTATTGGATACGACACACTCTATAGCTGTTACAAGTTGTTGTAAAGGTGCTACAAACGAAGTGGTCCTGATTCATTCATGTATTGACCTGAGGAGTAGGGGCATTCTATGCAATGAGTTTGCGTAAGATTGGACCAAGAAATAAGTCACTCTTACTTTCTAACGCTGTTTACAGTTTAAGACTGACTATTTCGCTTAGATGACCTAGGTAATCGATCTTAATTCTGAACTAACTATGAACTCCTATTTATTCGGGATTATCCTTAGATTTGCATAAGTGAGGATTGGCTCAACAACGTCGACTCAATAAGCCTCCCATTTTAGGGGTAAGACTGGGTAGATAGCTGAGGACATAGGATGCAATAAGGAATTCATGCCTACCCGATTTAGGGATAGAAGAAAGGTTGTTCTCTTAAGTATTGTATTCAGGTCTTGAACAAGGGACTCCACCCTTTCATTGGCCCGAGAGGGATCCAGTTTAGTGATTGGATCACAAACCAATTGTTCATTAGAGGATCAGTGGAACTTAAGGAGCAAGAATGTAATGTCGGGGGTAAAACAACATATTGATCCAGCCGTTATTACGAACAACCTATGAAGGATCGACTTACTGATTATGGTTAAATCAAGTGGACACAAATATATCTAAAGTGAGGAGAGTGCAACAATCGAGCTATAGTTGTGTGACTTGATAGTTAATGAATATTGATTAATCTTGTCTATAGAGTTTTAGCCAATTAATCATAAATCATTGGAGCTCATGATCTATAAGTTCATAAGGTCCCTCTACTAGCTCGTAAAACATGAACACCTTGAATTAATAAATTGAGTAATTTGGAATGATAATGATTTGAATTGTTCAAATTGAACTTCAATTTGAAAATGTTCAAATTGAAATTAGGGTTTAAATTTGAATAATTTCAAATTTGAATTAGGGTTTGTATAATTATATTTGATATAATTAATGTTTAATTTTTTGAAATTAAATGAAATTGGAGAGTTTATAATATTTAAATAATGATTTAAATATTAATTACATGAATAAGATTCATGATTAAAATTGGGTGTGATTAATTTAATTTTGATATTAAATTATTTATTTAATTAAATATGTTCAATTAATTAAAAATAAAATTAATTTTAAATTTCAATTCAATCTAAGAAATTGAATTTTGATGTTTTAGATTTAATTAATTATGAACTAAATAAATCAAATTTTAGTTAATTTTGGTATTAATTAAAATTTGAAATTGAAAATAAAAAAATTCGAGAACTTAGTTTGAGTGGGTTTTTCCCACATTTACACCAAGTAGAAGGTGTTCCTCCCAAATTTACACACAAATCCCACTTCTTCATGAAGTTGCTGCTGGCATTGAGCTGAGTTTTAGTGCTTGCATGCACTTTGTGAATGAAAACTCTAAAACTGGAAATTGGTATATGAGAATTTCTGAGTTCTTGAGAAGACTGCTACAGAAATTTATCTCCACCAAAAACCTTTCACAAATTCACTTTAATTGGAGTTCCACCACTCAAATTCAAGGCTGAGAATAGTAGAAAATATCTCTTGGTGGTTCACTGGAGAATTGGAGTTGAAATCACGTGAAGAGTGAAGGAACTCTTATCAAAGAGTACTTATGTGCGGAAGCAAGATCGTTCCAAATTTATTGTGACAGAAATACCGCATTTACAATCAAACATACAAGTTATGCATTTAACAATAAATTACAGCATGCTTAGAACAAATCTTAAATGCAAAAGAATGAGAGACATATTATTTGAAGAACTGTTCGTCTCTTTAAACCTCGCTCTCGTCAAACCAGCAACTCTTGCTGTTGCTGATATTGTCAAATCTATCATCCACCAAATCTCGTTGTCATCTACCATGGAACGACTTCTCATGAACCGGCTGAAAGGAGGACACAACCACTCAGAAACCTCGGTATTCTCGGAGTGAAAATCTAGGAGGTATGGGCTCTATTGGGTTTGGTAGAGGGAAGGAGGAAGGAACGATCGTTTACCATGACCAAGCAAGTGGGAGATATCTAAAGTCTATCTTATGGACGGATGCTTGATCGTTTAGCAAAAGGTAGACGATCATGTAGTAAAAAGGGGCTGATCGTTTAGTAAAATCACTCGGACGCTCGATCGTTTAGAAAAGACTATGCGATCATTTAGGTAATCCGCACGTGTACACGATCGTTTAGGACAACTTGAGCTATCATGTAGGCTCTCGTTTACTAGATGATGGACAGTATACTAAATTGTGAAGCGATTATCTGATGTCTTTGCAAAATGAAAACCATTTTCATTTTATCCTTCAGTTACGAAAACTTATTGCAACCTCCCACTATCTCATTCGGTATGGAGAAAAAACTGCCAACAATTATTTTATAATTGTTTAATTAAAAAATAAATATAATCATATTATATTTATAACCTATAGTTTAAGATCACATCATATGCAACATATAAACCATAGTCTTTTTCTCCTCCACTAGATATAAATCATATTTATATCATTTTCCTTCAATTAATATATCTCATATATCATGTCCACTATATCATATATAATTAACCCATTTAATAGACAACAGTGAAGAAAATATCATATATTATTACATTAGAAGCGTTTGGTCAATACAGTGTTTACAAACTACAGGATCCAACAAGGGTTTAGGGCATCAACCCCAACAAAGAGCAGCTTGGATTTGGGAGAATTCATCAAAGGTATGTTCATAAGAAACCCTCTTCTGATTTTCTTTCAAAGCATGCTTTTAGAACTCAAATTAAATTTAATTAGAGTGCTTATTGCATCTGTTTGCTTCTATTGCATGCTAGTATATCTTATCAATTGATATCAGAGCATGATTTAGGCATTCAATTTGCATTAATTTGAGTTTGATGGATGTTTTTCATAAATTGTATGAAAATGATGAACTGATATGGGTTTTTCTAAGTTTTGGCATTGTTTTCTCTTCAATTATGTTGTAACTTTTGTAATTGGCTCTTGTTTGATGAGCCTTAATGTGTTTTTAAGTGTATGTAATTCGTTTGGAGTCATTAGAGTTGCAATTAGGGTGTAATTGAAGAAAGAAGTGAAGAAGGTCAAGCAGCAGGAACTGGAAATTCAAATCACTGCCACAAACTCGATGCTCGATGGAATACTCGATGGCATTCTTGATGGAATTTCATGAAATACTCGATGCTTGATGCCATACTCGATGGTACTCCTCGATGGTATTTTGTGAAATACTTGATGTATGATGTCATACTCGATGGTACTCGATGCAACTCGATGGTATTTTATGAAATACTCGATGGATGATGCCATACTCGATGGTACTCGATGCAACTCAATGGTATTTTGTGAAATACTCGATGCTTGATGGCATACTGTATACTTGATGGTACTTGATGATTTTTGCCTAGGTCTGCCCATTTTGAGCATTGGAGGTTCGTTCGAGATGTGCGGGTCTGGTTCAAGGTGGTTTGAGCGATCCAGAAGCATTTTGAAGTCAGTTTTTGCTGAATTTTGTAATAACTAGGCTTTTGTTTGCTTGATAATGCCAAAACTAAAACCATATTAGTCTATGTTTAATTATTTATGTATGTGATGTATGTTATAATTAAATAAATCTTATATGTGCATAAGATATGCCATGTAGATTTAAAATCCCACCATAGGAAGTATGTTACATGCATTGAAAGTGTGTTATAAAATGTTATATTATATAGTATGCATGTATAGGGTTTCAAATGTTTTAATATAAATTTTATATTAAATATTGAATGCCTTTGATGTATATTGTGGATGGTTAACATGTCTAAAATTTTGTAAGTTGTTATAAAATTGGCTTAGACGTTTAAAATCCATAACAATGATAAACTGCATGCTCACATAGGCTAACTACCTATTTTAATAGTTAAATAGGTCAACATCTTGTAAAATGTGGTTACAAACTCAACCAGTATATAATCCTGTCTAAGGCTGGAGGTACTTAAGTTAACGGTCTACAGAACACCTCCTATCTGGGGATTATGGCTGAATAATTGAGCGTTTTTAACCAGTTTTATGAGCAAACGTGAGCAGTGTGAGGTAATAAAATGCATTATCACCTAAGACATCATAGGTTAAAATCGTTTTATAAATTTTATACTTGGATAAACCACAAAGACTTAGGGTTGTTTAATTAGCTGAAATAAACCTGAGTATATACCTAAACAAATAGTAGAACACTTTAGTGGAAGTTTAATAACTTATATGATAAATTATTCGAACACTTTAGTGGGAGATTAATAACATATACAATACGTTATTTTGAAGCCCTCATGTCCCTAAGAGTTCACAATCGAGATTTATGTGATACTTCGTGTCATCTTGGGAGTGACCTCAATTCGGAAAGTATTTGTATAAATCAAGATTCAGGTGAATAAGGGGAGGTCGTTCAAATAAAAATCAAATATATGATATATTGATTTCTATTGTCATATCCCTAAAAAATTCACACCGTGAGATTCATATGACGCTTCGTGTCACCCTGGGAGTGACCTCCATTCGGAAAGTGTTTGTATGAGTCAAGAGCAAGGTGAATGGGGAAGTAGTTTATAGTAAGTGGGTAAAGGATATGTGTCAACATGTCTTGCAGTTTCCTTCGTTAGTTTGGACCCTGAGATTCCTATGTTGCTCATGGTGGTTTACTTTAGGCGGCCCTTGCTAGTCGTTTAATGATGGCTATCCCCTCAGAGGGTTGTAACATAGGATTCAGAACAACTCAAACTCCAGAAATGGATAGGATTTCTTAGGTTCATTCCTAACCATGATTCCCCATTTCGGTAGCATCATTGGGGCCGACCTCTAAGGTCTGAAAACGGAGAGTTACACTTATAGAATTACTAATGTGTTAGTAATTTCTGATTGAAAGTGGTAACTAAACGACTATAGGAATAAAAGTTATTTTGGAGATAGTGTTTGGTCAAAATTGTTTTCCTTTAGTGAAGGAATATTTGACTACCCCTTGGTAGCACTTATTCTGACTCATTACAGTATCGTGGCAAATAAATAATGGTTATGGGTACATTATTATTTTTTGCTAAAACTTAATTTTGGATTTAGTTGCATTTTTCTAATTAGAATTTTTTAAAACTTTCAACATGTCAAATTGTTCTAAAATACTCGCTTCCAAATTAGTTAATGGTAAAATCAATTTGACATATAAATACTAGCAAACGATGATTCAAAACAAGTTTTAACAGAGGATTGTCCTCTATCTCCCAACTAATCTAAAGTTTTGAACTATATAGACAAGAATTCTAAAATTGAACGACAAAATAAATATGATTTACTTGTCATCGAAACATGCTTAGTAGAAAATGATAAAACCTGGATAATAGATTCATGCATCGCTAATCATATCTATACTTTCTCTCAAGAAACAGGTTCCTGGAGACAGTTTACAGAAGGTGAAGCAATCTTTAAGGTAAGGACCGTGGAGGTTGTTTCAGCTAAAGCAGTGGGAGATATGAAGTTATTTGTAGAAGATAAATACATTTTACTGAAAAATGTTTATTACATTCCTTCTATGAAAAGGAATCTAATATCTATCTCTTGTTTGCTGGAACAACTTATAAAGTTTCTTCCAATAATGATGAAGTGTTTATTCCTTCGAAGAATATCAAAATTTGTTCCGCAAAATTGGAAATAACTTATAGTTGTTAAAACCGACTGAGGTAAAAGCTATTTTGAACATAGAGATGTTTAAAACAGCTAAGACTCAAAATAAGAAAAGGAAAGTTTCTCCAAATGCCTATCTTTGGCACTTGAGACTTGGTCACATAAATCTCAATAGAATTGAGAGATTGGTTAAGAACGGTCATCTAAATCAGTTGGAAGACAGTTCATTGCTACCATGTGAATCTTGTCTTGAGGGTAAAATGACTAAAAGATCTTTTTCTGGAAAAGGTTTTAGAGCCAAAGAACCCTTATAGCTGGTACATTTAGACCTTTGCGGTCCTATGAATGTTGAGCTAGAGGACGATATGAATATTCCATCAGCTTCGTTGATGACTATTCAAGATATGGGCATATTTACCTAATGCATCAAAAGTCTAAAACATTTAAAAAGTTCAAAGAATATAAGGCAGTGGTTGAGAACTAATTGGGTAAAAAGCTTAAAACACTTCGATCAGATTGAGGTGGAGAGTGTATGGACCTAAAATTCCAGAACTATTTGATAGAACATGGAGTCCAGTCTCTGATGGGAATGGTGTCCTAAATCTCCTTGTAGTCTCGTAGTTTGTAAACTCTGTGAACTATGTAAACATATTGTTATTAATAAAATAAGTGTTATTTTATAAGAATTTACTCAATCCAATAAACTAAGACATGAGGTTATTTTATGTAAATTTAAACAAGTATGTAGAGACATACAAATGGATCTAATTTAAATTACTAACCTAAATGGTCTGTAGTATATGGATAAAGGAGGGATACCTTATCCTGGTGACACTACGGATACGACCCACTTTGTAGATGTTATAACTGTTGTAAAGTGCTATAAATGATATGATCCTGATCATTCATGTGAAGACATGTGAGCAGGTGTATCATATACAAAGAGTTTGTATAAGACCGGACCACGAAATGATTAGTCTCTTTATATAACTTCGTTGATAATAGAGACTTACATTTCACTAGGATGACCATAGGTGACATGACCTGAATCCTGAGTGAGTTGGGAACTCTGCTCTTGAAGGCACTCCTTTGATTTGTATGAGTGAGAGTGGCCAGCTTGCCAACTCAACAAGCTTACCATTTTGGGAATTTGTTTGATTGGAGAGCTAGGAACTCAACTACACAAGACGGAATTCACTCCTTCCCCAATGCAGGGGTAAGTAGATAAATTGCTCCTTTAAGGGTTGATTCCGAGTCTTGAATATAGTGGCCATACCCTCTCTTGGGAAGAGAGGACTCAGTCATAGTGGGACTATGATTTATTGTTGATTAGAGGAATTAGTGGTACTTAAAGAGTTAGATATAACTACAGGGGAAAAAACGATAAATTTGCCCACTTGTACTTACGAGAGCTTTGTGAAGGGTCATCACATTGTTGATTGGTTATATCCAATGAACACAAAAATATATCAGTAGTGCAAAGAGTGCAACTGTCGATCTTCAGTGGAGTGCCCGAAGCTAACAGATGGTGGATATTGTGATTAAAGAGTTTAGTAAATTATTAACGTACAGTTGGAGCTTCAAGCTACAGGTCCATAAGGTCCCCTTGGTAGCTCAATAGATTCAAGTTGAGAATCAGATTTTGGGTTAGTTTGATGTGTTCAAATTAACAAGAGGAAATTTGATTATATATGATATAATTAAGTTAGTTCAATTATATATGATATAATTGATATAATGTATTTGATACATTATTTGATTGGAGGAATTAATATAAATATGATTTATATTAAATTCCATAAAATAGAAAAAGAATTATGGTTTATATGTTGTATATGATGCAATATTAAAACTATAGGTTATAAATATAATATGATAAGTTAGTTATTGTATTTATTTATAATTTATTAATTATATGATAATTAATATTTCTTTTTCTAAATAACTACCTTGAGTGGGTGGTTATACACGGTTTATAGTAACTGTGAGATAAAAGGAAAAATAGTTTTCCAAATCAGTCATTCAAATCATCTCACAAAGAATTCACTATCGATGAAAAAGGTTTTGCTACACGATAGTTTAACAGAGACTAAATGATCAAGCATCGAGTTACTATACGATAGTACTCATTACTACACGATCGAGTATCAAGTCTATACGATAGAATTCTTCTTTTACACGATCATTTGATCACATACTCGATCATTTACTTCCTCCATTCCTCTATCCAAAATCATACAGAGTCCACATCTTCTGGATTCTCACACTGAGAATACCAAGGTAATCTTGTGGTGGTGTCTTATTATGTTCGAGGATCGAGGATCGAGGATCGAGTTTAACACGCCGGTGATCAAGGATCTTCCAGTCGATTGTTGCGTTCGTGCTGTTTGGATGCGCTGGAGACTGATCGAGGGAAATATGTGAAGAAAGAGTTCTTCAAAGGTATTGTCACTCAATCCTTTGTATTTAATTTAAGAAGCATGTTGTAATTTATTCTTTATACATAATCTGTTTGGAATAACTATAAATGTATATGTTCTTTCTCAATGGAATTTGGAACGATCCGCTTCCGCTCACTGGTTCTCTAGATTTAGAGTTCCTTCAATTGGTATCAGAGCCAGGTTGTTCTGATATTCCAAATTCCATTGATGTATTGAATTTCATTTACAGTCCTTGTGGGTTTTATGAAATCTGCAATGCATTTAAGTCTTAGATGTGTTTGTGGATGATTTTATGGATGTTTTGGGATAATTGCCTCTATTTAAAGCTTTCTTTAGATTTCTAAAGTTAATTTGTAAGGGTCCTTACGTTTTCGGGTATAATTAACAAGCAATCAAGTATGTATTCAAGTTTTTTTTTTTGTTTTTGAGTCGTTCGTGATGAAGCTTCAGACACATGGATATGTTGTTTCTTTCGAGGAAAAATACCAAAGGTTGGTCGCATCGTGTAGCCCAAGCTAAATGATTGTTTAGATTTGGCTATGCGATCATGTAGAAAATTTCTTCTCGTTCATGTATTATTTGCTAAACGATTGCATAGCTAATGCTACGCGATCGAGTAAAGAGTTTACTCGATTGTGTTGCGTTGGTTACTCAATCGCGTAGACGCTCGGGGTAAACGATCGCATAGAGTATATGATACTTGACGCATGGCACGCACACGAAACGATCGGGTAGTCTAGCATGCTCATCACATAGTCCTTGGCTACTCGATCACTTGGTATAAGATACTCAACGCTTGCTTCTCGATCATTTAAATAATCATGCTTCATCGCATAGTCGTTGTCTACTTGATTGCATGGCATGTATTGCTTGATGTGCGTTGCACGATCGTGCAGCCTTCATGCTCATCGCATAGTCCAAAAACACTTGATCCATGCTACACGATCGTTTATACTCGATTAACGTTACTCGACGATATGAAGGAGATGCTACATGATCAAGTGACGAGACTTTGCCCAGGCGATTCAAGAACTGGTTTGCCTGTTTGAACTGGTTGACTTGATGCTCTTTGTAATATTTAGCTTTATTTTTTTGCTTTTAAGGCTAATTATCTCGGTCCATCGATTTTATTTAATGTACATGTGATGTATGTTAGTTTATATGCCATAATGTATGACATATAGATTTAAAACCCATCATAGGTTATGCATTTATTTATACATGATCTTTATATTATAAGTGTTATAATATAGAAGTTTGCATGATAAAATTACCTTAAAGCATGCTCATGTATCATATAATATAAGAGTTATAATCTATGCATGCATTAAGCATATCCATGCATCATCTTTATATTATAAGTGTTATAGTATAAGGGTGTATGAGAGCATATATGCTTAGTTCATTACTTGTTATATACGAGTTATATAAAGTAGTAATGAATGAACATTGCATGAAGCATGACACTTAGGTTTATTTATAAAAGTTATAAATGCCTTGTGGATGTCTAGCTTGACAATGTGGTTGATTTTGATTGTTTCATTTTTTATAAGTGTTATAATTAATGAAATTAGAATTAAAATCAATAACCAAGAGTTGCATGAAAACTTAAGCTTTAATCATGTTTTAAAAGAGTTTTAAAATTTGATTGAGATAGACCTAAGATCACGGTTCTAATGAGATTAGATACCTAAGTTTAATCTTTTAAATCGGTTTAATAGGATTAAATTGATTTCAATCAAAGATTAAATTTTTAATAAATCTATCTATAAGGGACCTTTTGTCTAAGGGGGTTCTGGCTGGGCTGGGGTATTTAAGCTGATGGAAACGGAACACACTTACTTGGAAACCTACCTGGAAAGGTGAATTAGATAGATTTACTACAAGTATGCAATTGTTAATTAATATTTGTTAAAGTGTTTAATGAATGTTAATCAAAGTTGTTTAACTCTCCAAAGTAAGTGTTACTTTTGGGCAAACTTAAACAGTCACTTAGTAAAAATAATTAACCATATTTTTCTAAGTAAATTAAACCTTAAGTTGTTAAAATACTTAGTGGGAGGAAAAGATACATATGATATGTCAATTCCACTCATGTTTCTCCCTTAATGTTACACCGTGAGATTCATGCTTGGCCTCGTGGTACCCTGGGAGCGTCCCCCTTCGGATGGTGTTTGCATGGGTCAATATCCAGGTGAATGGAGAGAGTATTTATCGTAAGTGGGAGAAGGATGTGTGTCAACATGTCCTACGGCCTCTTTCATTGGTTTGCACCGTGAAACCTTCTTGCATGGCCTCTTGGCGCCCTGGGAGCGTCCCTCTTCGGATGGTTTGTGTGGTTGGTCAATATCAAGGCGAACTCCAAAAATGGATAGGGTCACTTTAGTTTTTGCTCCAATCGATTTTTCCCTTCAGTTGGTTCCTTGGGCCGGAACTCTAGGATATAAAATGAAGGGTCACACTTATGGGAAATTGTTAAGCTAGTCAATGATTTCTTGACCAAATCAATGATGGCTAATCATTATAGTAATAAGAGTTATTCTAGTGTATGATTAGTTGAAAGTGTCTCAATTCAGTGAAGGGAGAAATTGACTACCCTGCGGTGGCTTTTGTCTTAAATCACTGAAGCGTCATTGCAAAACTAGATGTGTTATGGGGTTCATTTAGATTTTGCTAAACCTGATTGAATTTTTTTTTAAAAGAGTTATGCTAAAATCTAACGTAGATTAATATGTTTGTTTTTTCAGCAACATGTCCATGTTTGATTTTTCGTTAGTTACCTTTTCTTTTTTAACCGATTTTAATTACATGACGTGGAAAGAGTCTATTAATGTGGCAAATGACCTCGACTTTGTCATGTTTGAGGATTGTCCTCAAGTCCCAACCCTAATGCACCGTGAATTGTTCGCAATACATGTGAGGTGTGGATGAAGGCTAATTCGAAGGCCAACTTCACATTTTGGCAAGCATACCTGATGTAGTGGCCAAAAGGGTTGAGAGCATGGTCATTGCACGTGAGATCGTGAACTCATTGCAAGAATTTTTTGAACGTAAGTTCTCATTTTTAAAGCAAAATGGGATTGATGACAATGAAACCAGTGGTGTCAGTTCCAAAGATAATCTCCAGTCCTTATTGAATGTCAAGGGACTAACAGAGAAAGCAATTGTTACTGATTCTGATGAAGTTCATCGACGAGGACTGTCCTCTGAAATGAAACTTGGAGTTTATAAGATATGTTTTGATACTGATCCCACTACTTTTCAGAAAAGGAAGAACTCCAAAGACAATAAATGTGATCTATTTATCTTGGAGACGTGCTTGGTAGAGAATGATGATTTTGCTTAGATAATTGATTCAGGAGCTACTAACCACGTGTGTTCTTTCCATCAAGGATTTAGTTCCTGGAAACAGTTAGAAGCTGAGAGTTGACTTTTAAAATCGGTGATGGTGAGGCCATTTCAGATGTTGCTGTAGACAGGCTTAAGTTATTTTTGGACAAAAAATGGTGTCTATTATTGGATAATGTTTATATAGTTCCTCATATCAAGAGGAACTTAATTTCAATTTCTTGTCTGATTGAACAAAATTATTTCATCTCCTTTTCTGAGAATAAAGTGCTTATTTTTAAGAATGGTATGGAGATAGGTTTTGGTTCAATGGAAAATAGCTTGTATGTACTAAGGCCGTTAGTCATAAAAGCTGTGCTTAACACTGAAATGTTCAAAACAGCAACAATTGTAAAAAGACCAAGAGATTCTCCTAAAGAAAATGCCCATCTTTGGCATCTAAGATTAGGTCACATCAATCTCAATAGGATTGAGAAGTTTGTGAAAAGTGGTCTTCTAAATAGTTTAAAAGAAACGTCTTTGCCAGTATGTGAATTTTGCCTTGAAGGCAAAATGACCAAACGACTTTTTACTGGAAAAGGTTATAGAGGCAAGGAAACCTTGGAGCTTATACATTCAGACCTTTGTGGTCCGATGAGTGTAAGAACATGAGGTGGGTATGAATATTTCATCGATACCTAATGCAACATAAGTCTGAAGCTCTTGAAAAGTTCAAGGAGTATAAGACTGAAGTTGAAAACTTGTTAGGTAAAAAGATAAAAACACTACGATCTGATCGTGGTGGAGAGTATATGGACTTAGAATTCCATAACTATATGATAGAACATGGAATCACGTCTCAACTCTCAGCCCAGGTATACCTCAGCAGAATGGTGTACCAGAAAGGAAAAATAGAACCCTGTTGGACATGGTTCGGTCTATGATGAGTTATGCTCATCTTCCAACATTGTTTTGAGGATATATAGTAGAGACTGCAGTTTACATTTTGAACAATGTTCCCTTAAAGAGTGTTTCTGAAACACCTTTTGAGTTATGGAAAGGCCATAAAGGTAGTTTATGCCACTTCAGGATTTAAGGGTGTCCAGCCCATGTGCTTGTGGCTAACCCCAAAAAGTTGGTACCTTGTTCGAAAGTATGCCTATTTGTAGGTTACCCCAAAGAAACGAGAGGTGGATACTTCTATGATCCAAGTGAGAATAAAGTGTTTGTATCGACAAATGCTGCCTTTTTGGAAGAAGACCACATAAGGAATCATAAGCCAAGAAGTAAACTTGTTTTAAATGAGATTTTTAGTGAGACTACTGAGACTTCAACAAGAGTTGTCGAACAGGCTGATAGATCAGCAAAAGTTGTTGATGTTAGTTCATCTAGTCAACCATCTCAAGAGTTGATATTGCCTCGACGTAGTGGAAGGATTGTGAACCCACTTGTACGCTACATGGGTTTAACAGAAGCTTAAAACATCATATCTGATGGTGGGGTTGAGGATCCACAAGCAGTGGAAGATGTTGACAAAGATGAATGGATTAAGCCATGAATCAAGAAATTGAGTCTATGTACTTCAATTCTATATGGGAGCTTATAGATCAAGCTGATGGGGTAAAACCCTATAGGTTTTAAATGGATCTACAAGAGGAAATGAAGTGTAGATAGAAAGGTACAAACCTTTAAGGCTGGACTTGTGGCAAAGGGTTATACCCAGGTCGAGGGAGTGGATTATGAAGAAACTTTCTCACCTGTTGTCATGTTAAAGTATATCAGGATTCTCCTATTGATAGTCACATATTATGAATATGAGATATGGAAAATGGACGTTAAGACTGCCTTTTTGAATGGTATCTTGAGAAGACCATCCACATGGTTCAACCAAAAGGATTCATTGAACAAGATCAAAAGAAAAAGGTTTACAAGCTTAATCGGTCCATTTATGGACTGAAACAAGCATCTAGGTTTTGGAATATAAGATTTGATACTGCGATCAAATCTTATGGCTTTGATGTGAATGTTGATAAACCTTGTGTTTACAAGAAAATCATCAAAA
Organism: Benincasa hispida; assembly: GCF_009727055.1. Classification (NCBI taxonomy): domain Eukaryota; kingdom Viridiplantae; phylum Streptophyta; class Magnoliopsida; order Cucurbitales; family Cucurbitaceae; genus Benincasa; species Benincasa hispida. The sequence continues at coordinate 29,956,082 of NC_052360.1, forward strand.
CTCAGTAGCTTTCCTTGTGCTGTATATGGATGATATCCTACTCATTGGGAATGATGTAGGTTTTGTGACTGACGTTAAGAAATAGCTAGCCGCCCAATTTCAAATGAAATATTTGGGAGAGGCGTAGTTTGTTCTAGGGATCCAGATCATAAGGGAACGTAAGAACAAAAAGTTGGCCTTATCTCAAGCATTGTACATTGATAAGATGCTTGTCAATTATTCAATGCAAAATTCCAAGAAGGGTTTATTACTTTTCAGGCTTGGAATTATTTTGTCTAAGGAATAGAGTCCTATGACACCTCAAGAGGTTGAGGAAATGAGACGGGTTCTCTATGCATCGACTGTTGCTAGCCTTATGTATGCAATGTTATGTACTAGACTTGACATTTTCTATGCAGTAGAGATTGTCAGTCGATATCAGTCCAATCCAGGATTAGATCATTGGACGATGGTCAAAACGATCCTCAAGTATCTTCAGAGAACGAGGAATTATATGCTCGTGTATGGAGATAAGAATCTGATCCTTACAGGATACACAGACTGCTAGAGATTCTCGAAAATCAACATCAGGGTTAGTGTTCACTCTGAATGGAGGGGCTATAGTATGGCAAAGCATCAAGATAGGATGCATCACAGACTCCACTATGGAAACGAAATACGTGGCTACTTGTGAAACCGCTAAAGAGGCTGTTTAGTTTAGGAAGTTCCTTACTGATTTGGAAGTTGTTTCAAATATGTCTTTGCCGATCACACTTTTTTGTGATAACAGCTGGGCTGTGGCAAATTCTAAGGAACCTCAGAATCACCGAAGAGGCAAGCACATAAAACAGAAATATCATTTGATCTGGGAGATTGTGCATCGCGGTGATGTGATTGTCACGAAGATCGTGTTGGAGCACAACGTTGCTGATTCGTTTACAAATGCCCTCATGGCTAAAGTGTTTGAGGGTCATCTAGAGAGTCTGGGTCTACGGGAGATATGGCCTCTTGTCTAGGGAAAGTGGGAGATGTTACTGAGGTATAGTGTATGTCCTAATTTATTGTATTTTTTACTGTCTTTGTATTGTACACTAATCTCCCTAGGCTTTAAAACAAGTGGAAGATTATTAGGAATGATGTTCTAAATCTCCTTGTAGTCTCGTAGTTTGTAAACTCTATAAACATATTGTTATTAATAAAATAAGTGTTATTTTATAAGCATTTACTCAATCCAATAAACTAAGATCTGGAGTTATTTTATGTAAATTTAAACAAGTATGTAGAGACATACAGGTGGATCTTGTTTAAATTAATAACCTAAATGGTTTGTAGTATATGGATAAATGAGGGATACCTTATCCTAGTGACACTACGAATACGACCTGCTTTGTAAATGTTACAAGTGTTGTAAAGTGCTACAAATGATCTGATCTTGATAATTCATGTAGAGACATGCGAGCGGGGGTATCCTATACAAAGAGTTTGTATATGACCGAACCACGAAATGATTAGTCTCTTTATATAACACCGTTGATAATAGAGACTTACATTTCATTAGGATAACCATAGGTGACATGACCTGAATCCTGAGTGAGTTAGGAACTCCTGCTCATGAAGACGATCCTTGATTTGTATGGATGAGAATGGCCAGATTGCCAACTCAACAAGCTTACCATTTTGGGGATTCGTCTAATTGAGGAGCTGGGAACTCAGCTACACAAGACGGAATTCACTCATTCCCCGATGTGAGGGTAAGTAGATAAATGTCTCCCTTAAGGGCTGATTTCGAATCTTGAACATAGTGGCCACACCCTCTCTTGGGACGAGAGGACTCAGTCATAGTGGGACTATAACTTATTGTTGATTAGAGGAATTAGTGGTACTTAAGAAGTTAGATATAACTACAGGGGCAAAATGGTAAATTAGCTCACCTGTACTTACGAGCAATTTGTGAAGGGTCATCACACTGTTGATTGGTTATATCCAATGGACACAGAAATATAACTGTAATGCGAAGAGTGCAACTGTCGGTCTTTAGTGGAGTGCTCGGTTGTTAACGGATGGTGGATATCGTGATCAAAGATTTAGTCAGTTATTCACGTACCGTTGGAGCTTCAAGCTACAGATCCATAAGGTCCCCTTGGTAGCTTAATGAATTCAAGTTGAGAATCAAATTTTGAGTTAGCTTGAAGTGTTCAAATTAACAAGAGAGAATTTGATTATATATGATATAATTAAATTAATTAAATTATAAATGATATAATTGATATAATGTATTTGATATATTGTTTGATTGGAGGAATTAATATAAATTTGATTTATATTAAATGCCATAAAATAGAAAAAGAACTATGGTTTATATGTTACATATGATGCAATATTAAATTATACGTTATAAATATAATATGATAAGTTAGTTATTGTATTTATTTATAACTTATTAATTATATGATAATTAATATTTCTTTTTCTAAATAACTACCTTGAGTGGGTAGTTATACACGGTTTATGGTAACTATGAGATAAAAGGAAAAATAAATTTCCAAATCAGTCGTCCGAATCGCCTCACAAAGAATTCACTATCGAGTAAAAAGGTTTTACTACACGATAGTTTAACAGAGACTAAATGATCAAGCATCGAGTTACTATATGATACCTTAAACGTGAAACGTTTAGTTAAAATCCTAAGACTTAAAATCACATCAAATTCAATGTCCTTTTTAGGTAGCAAGCCTGATAAATCTTGCTTCTCGCATAAATCGTCTTTCACTTCTTTAATCTCTTGTGTTCTGCCTTTTCCTTTAGCAGCTACTAGATACAATTAATTGTATATCACTAAGATTTCAACAAGTATAAACACGTAGGTTCTGTATAAGTACTTTGCTAGTTACAACATCCGGAAACTCCCTACTAGGTCATTGCATAAACTCTCCTTCGAAAAGGGAGGTCACTCCACTACTAAACTCTATTAACCTCCACTAAAACCTCGTCTTTGGCTTCAGTGGCATTTAGTTATTTTTTCTGTCTAACAAGTCATCCTTCACTCTGATTGAGCTACACGAACTAACTGTGAATATTCCCTTCTCAACATGACTTACTTACCCGCACTAGGAGCAGTCATCCCTTTCATGGTAACATATACCTGAATGTTGCTTGCCTTAGTTAGTACAGAAAAGTCTTCTGGCTATACCAGCCACTAGCTGGTTAGTATGCATTTTATTGTTCTAATAGTTGAACCAACTGCATGTCTTAATCTTTTCTTGCACAATCCTCGCTGGCTCGTAACTTCTTGTCCTTCCATGACTGACTATCTAACAAATGGAAGTTTGACATTTTCATCATTTGATTCTACTGGAATTTCCGGTGGTTTCCCTTACCTACCCACTGCCATTCATCCTCAGCCAAAACTCCTCTCAACTCGAATGGTTTTCTCTACTAATTGGGTGAGATCCTTCCAATTAGCTGTACAAATAACTAGTGTGCATGTCTCTATTCGTAGACGTTTATAATGGTTTAATGTTAACCAAACTTCAGCACCTTCTGAAGCTGTGGTACCTATAGGTGTCATTATATTTAAGGCTTTTACCTCTCAGGCCTTATCTCAACTTTGGATCCATCTAACTGGACCAAATACTTGTTTCCAATCTCTAGACGATTCTGACAATTACTCTGTCCTCTAACTGAAGATCCGATTTCACTCTTATGGTGCTCGACTTCCCTTCTGGAGTCATTCTCTAAACCACTGGATTGCTACCCTTTTTCTTTCTAAAATTTGGATTCCTTTCTAACTTTGGAACCCCTAGCGGTAAGGTCAGAATCCCATATGCTATATACGTGCTCTGCCTGCTACTTCCTCTTTACATTCTTTACTTACTTAAGTAGTACACATGTTAGGGACTCATATTAGAACTCTGACTTATGCATGAACTTTCTTCGTTCCCAAAATCTTTTGCTCTGATACCAACTTGTCACACCCCCTCCCAGATTACCTTCTAGACCTGGAAGGAGATGTGACCGCAGCAGTTACCAACCCTCTTGCTAGTACTTACTGCCTACTATCCTGACTTAGAACCTTGATATGTATATATATTTATAATCAATCATCAACTTAAGACAATTGACAAACATTAGCAGAGTTCTACATTACTCTTCAATAATAAAACTTATACACTTTACATAAGCAATAAGTCCAACACACTCAACTACTCCCTACATGACATAATACATGCGTACTGCTTTATACAAGACCCTCACTTAGACTTCCTAACATTTTGGTCTTGAGTGGTAAAGCAACAGTAGAGTCATCTTCTGGGGAGTGACCGCTACCTATGGAGAAGACATTTAAATAGAGTGAGCTAGAAGCCCAAAGAGTGACTAACTTTTGAAAACGTAAAAGACATATATATATCAATCATGCTTAACATCATGAACTAAAAAGCGTAGCTGAAAACTGAGAAATTAGCCAAGCAAGTAATTACATAAAACTTCTCTACTAGAATTTAACCATAACATAGGCATTAGCTCTGAGAGTCCCTTAGGTCAGCTTCCGCATTAAATATCCTTACAAGAGAGTGACTCCTCTGGTCTGCTCTTGAGCATAACATTACTGAACCTCAGCTTGGTTGGGGGAGGGACCCTTGACCCAACTGCCGCTATCACCTTAGACGAGGTGTGTCACTTCTGACCATTACTTATATCTTTAACTGTAACTCATCGAACAACTTCATAACACTTGAAGCATAAAACATAATAACGTTATGTGGATACTTCCTGAATCTTAGTTGAGAATGAGCATTCATCGCTCAAGCTCCTAACGTCTGTATCATGCATGGAGACCCATACTTCGGCCTCAGTTACTAAAATATGGTCTAGGAGACCCATACGTCAGCCTTTCAAATATGGCCTAAGAGACCCATACTTCGACCTCTTCTTCAAACTTTTTACGTGCACGTGGAGTTATTAAGTACTGTCCAAACCTTAGGTACTTCCTGAACACCTTTCATGCTTTCAGTATCCGACTTACTAAAGACATATCATGCTTTAATATCATATATCTTATAAATATTTCATGTAAACCCCAAACTCTAGGTTTCCTAGATAAACATGTTCAGCGAAAGGAATGTTATATTATATATTTACTAAGTAACAATTCATGTTTGTTTATAGGAGTTATGATGGAAGGGGAGGAAAAACATATTAAATGAGGGGAGACGTGGTAGTTAACCCTTGAACTCTGAAGGTGGCAGGAAGTTTTTGGAAGAAGAACTTCAAAAGCATGGTTTCGGCAATTGACATGAGACAATTTAATGAAATTGGTGCCATTCGAAAACCGAGAGAATCTAATTTGCGAGGTTGTCTTGTTGGAGAAAGATTGCACAAGGAGAAGAACAAGAAGTGAAGAAAGTATAGAGGAGGCAGAATCTTGGGTTAATCAGAGCCTGAGGTGAAGATTGGAAGTTCTAGGCGAAACTATAAGAAATATTTAGCTGAAATTTTAAAGTAAGAAAGTTAACTCAATTCTAAACAAGTTTGTAGAAGGAAATTTCTTTAAAAGAGCTCTGGATTTTATGTTATGAATTTTTAAAGTTATAACAGGGAATTGGTGCATAAGCAGACAGCTACTTGGGATGAACAAACAACCAGTTCACCGTGGGAGTTATAGCGAGATATGGGAATGAGGATCTCACTTATAGAGGAAATCTCGCTAATCTTGCTCTAGACAATCTTGCCGATCTCGCTCTAGAAGGAAATCTCACTAGGAATTGGGCTGAGTATCGCTGGTAAGGTGAGTATCGCTAGGATGAAAGTTTGCCAGGAAAAACTTGATCTCGCTCTAGAGGATCTCGCTGGTATCGCTGTAGAGGGTCTCGTTGGTATTGCTCTAGAGGATCTCAGACTGACCTCGCTCATGGGGATCTTGCCAGTAAAGCTGTTTTTGTTGATGAAAGTTCCTTTAATAAATGAATTAATTGATGTATTTTACTAAGAATTCTAAGTAGTTTAACCGGGAATTATGTACTTTCAGGCCAAGAAGAGCTAGGAGAGGCGTATAAACCATTAAGAGCTTGACGAGCGATGAGTGACTAAGTGAATTAATGTCTCCAGTACTTATGCATATAAAATCAAGTAAGTTATAGTGAAATTAGTGATGAATTTATACTTTTTCAAGCAACACATAGATGGAGAATAACTTAACGCATGTTCCCCCGCTTGTATATGTGTAGCACAGGCCAAGGTATGTCATGTAGTCATTACAACAGTTAAGTTCTAATGTTAAAATATGCTTCCTAAAGGAAGGCTATGAGAGAATGAGTTCTTGTGTAGATGGAAGGTAACAGAACTTAACTTGATGATACAAAATACCCCGGTACCAAAGGACGTTTGAGAAGGTACTTGACCAACTTGTTACCGAAGGACATTTGAGAAGGTATCTTAGTAGCTCGATACTAAAGGACAGGTTTGAGAAGGTATATGAGCGGAAGTACCTAAGGTATGACGGTACTTAGTATGGCCACATGCACGTAGGCAGTTCTGAATGAGAGGTCGAAGTATGGGTCTCTTGGTCGGTAATAAACGTTGGGAGCTAGAACATTTAGGCTCGTTCTCAACTAGGGAATAATGATGTTTGATGATATCTAAGAATGGTTTAAAGCTACATTTAGAGACAATTGTTTGAAACACTTATTAATATATTTATATGTTTACAGTAATGTAATGCATAATGTTATATGATTTTATAGTCACTCACTGGGCTTTAAGCTCACGAAATTTTTGTGTTTTCCTTTCTTAGGTAGCGGTTAGATTCCTTCGGGTTGATCCTGCTGCTGCTTGCCACCTAAAAACTCGGCTTATTAAGAAGACTTAGGTTGATGATCTATTTATGTACACATGTTTTAAGAGAGACTAGGGCTTTGTTAGAGATGTTTGGGCCAATCTGTGAATGTTTTTCCCCTTAGATGTCATATCATGGCTGTATGCATGTGTTTATATAATATTTTGTAGAATCTTAAGGAGGCATACCATATGCATACGTTATTAATGTTTATCAAGTTGGCATTTAGATTAGAGGGCTAAGGTGGTAGGTGCTGGCAGTAGGGCTAGTAACTACTACGGCCATATCCTCTTTTAGATTAAAAGAGTAATCTGGGAGGGGGTGTGACAATTATACTCGATCCCCTTGTATTTATTTAAGAAACATGCTGTAATTTATTCTTTATGCATAACTATTTCTGTATGACTGTAAATGTATGTGTTCTTTCTCAATGGAGTTTGGAACGATCCGGTTCTGCTCACTGGTTCTCTAGTTTTAGAGTTCCATCAATTGGTTGGAGAATTTTCTCACTAAAATGACAATCAGCAAATCGTGTAGTAAATACATCACCCATCAGGGGTTCAAGATATTTAATAATTGATGGAGAATCATATCCAACATAAATTCCTAATCTTCTTTGAGGACCCATCTTAGTTCGTTGTGGTAGATCAATTGGAACATATACTGCACACCTAAAAATTCTCATATGGGAAATATTTGGCTCATGACCATAAGCTAATTGTAATGACAAGTACATGATAAGCTACTGGCCTAATGCGTACAAGTGATGCTACATTCAAAATAGCATGTCCCCAAATAGATGAAGGTGTTGTGGTTGATGCCCTAAATCTCGTAGGGTCCTATAATTTGTCATTATATTGTACAAACATTTTATTTATGTAATAAAATATATGATGTTTTCTTTCAAAATTAGTTGCATGAACCATAAACCAACAAACTAACATCCAAGGTTATCTTGTAGCTTAAACATATATGTAGAGACATACAGGTGGATCATGTTTAAGTGATAACCTAAATGGTCTATAGTAGATGGATAAGGTTGGATACCTTATCCGGGTGACATTATGAGTATGGCCCGCTTTGTAGATGTTATAATTGTTATAAAGTGCTACAAATGATATGATTTTGATCATTCATGTGGAGACATGTGAGCGGGGATATTCTATACAAAGGAGTTTCTATAAGATTGGACCACAAAATGTTTAGTCTCATTATATAATGCCATTCATAATGGAGACTTACATTTCACCAGGATGACCATAGGTATCATGACCTGAATTTTGAGTGAGTTGTGAACTCGGCAGTCCTTTGATTTGTATGGGTGAGAGTGGTCAGATTGCCAACTCAACAAGCCTACCATTTTGAGGATTCGTCATATTGATGAGTTGGACTTAACTACACAAGATAGAATTCATTCCTTCCCCAATGTCGGGGCAAGTAGATAAATTGCTCCCTTAAGGGTTGATTTCGAGGCTTGAACAATGTGGCACCACACCCTCTCCTGGCCCCCGAGAGGTTTAATCATAGTTGTACTATGATTTATTGTTCATTAGAGGGACCAATGGTACTTAAGGAGTTAGACGTAACTACAGGGGCAAACGGTAATTTTGGTCCAACTGTATTTCCGAGAAATTTGTGAAGTGTCATTATACTATTGATTGGTTATATCCAATGGACACAAATTATATCTGTAGTGCGAAGAGTGTAGCTGTCGGTCTTTAGTGGAGTGCCCGACAGTTAACGAATGGTGAACAATTTAATTAAAGAGTTCAATTAATTATTCACGTACCTTTGGAGCTTCAAGCTACAGGTCCATGAGGTCACCTCGGTAGCTTAACAGGATTTAATGAAAATCAGTTTTTGGATTAATTTGAATTGTTCAAATTATTTGACGGAATTAATTATATACGATATAATTTATTAAATTCTAATTATATATGATATAATTACTATAATGTATTTGATACATTATAATATTAAGTCATTTAATTGAGAGAAATTAAATATTTTAATATGATTCAAATATTAATTATGAGAATTGGATTCATATAATTAAATTTAATATAGATGAGATTTATATTAAATATTGTTGTTGAGAGAATTAAACCATAGGTTATATTGTATTGGATATAATTTTGAACTATAGGTTATATGTTATATTTGATATAACATATAATTTAATATATATTATATGATAAAATGGTTAATATATATATATATANCTGAGCGGAAGTACCTAAGGTATGACGGTACTTAGTATGGCCACGTGCATGTAGGCAGTTCTGAATGAGAGGCCAAAGTATGGGTCTCTTGGTCGGTAATAAACGTTAGAAGCTAGAGCATTTAGGCTCGTTTTCAACTAGGGAATAATGATGTTTGATGATATCTAAGAAAGGTTTAAAGCTACATTTAGAGACAATTGCTTGAATCACTCATTAATATATTTACATGTTTATAGTAATGTAATGTATAATGTTATACGATTTTATAGTCATTCACTGGGCTTTAAGCTCACAGAATTTTTGTGTTTTCCCTTCTCAGGTAGTGGTCAGATTCCTCCGGGTTGATCCTGTTGCTGCTTGCCACCTAAAGACTCGGCTTATTAAGAAGACTTAGGTTGATGATCTATTTATGTACACATGTTTTGAGAGGGACTAGGGCTTTGTTAGAGATGTTTGGGCCTATCTGTGAATGTTTCTCCCTTAGATGTCATATCATGGTTGTATGCATGTGTTTATATAATATTTTGTAGAATCTTAAGGAGGCATACCATATGCATACATTACTAATGTTTAACAGGTTGACATTTAGATTAGAGGGCTAAGGTGGTGGGTGCTGGTAGTAGGGCTAGTAACTACCGTGGTCATATCCTTTTTTAGATTAAAAGCGTAATCTGGGAGGGGGTGTGACATTTCAGTATGTAGCTTTAAGCTTAGCATTTGTGGAAACTTAGCTACAGTCTTTAGAATGCATGCTTCAACATAGATTACTTTATATGAAGTAAGGCTATCATATTACCTTGGCATGCGATCAAACAAGTACATGCTTGGGGAAATGCTAAGCAATCTCATGAAGCTTAATTGCTTGAGACCTATAACTTATCAACAATTATCCTTGAATGACATAGTTCATCCCTCTTCATAATCCTTGCTAATATGGAGCCAACTCAATGCATAACATTCTTCATTAACAAGTTTTACTGAAACTTGGATTCATCTCTTGGGATGTGGATCCTCTGTCCATCACCTCTCTAGTCATATTGACCCTATCATCAACCATCTCTAAGCTCAGTTATCCCTTTGAGGTATTGAGCTAAACATACTTTACTAGGAGTCCTTCACATAAACCTCACACTTAGCTTGTCTTATAGACCTAGCTTTCCTTAGTAGCATACGCTAACCATCAGGTTTTATCTAGGGCAACATACTTCATAAGCACTATACATTAATTACTTAAGACATCATGCCTGGACCATACCTATCCATACTCTATAAGTCATTAATCTATCAAGCATACGTATACATCAGTAAGGAAACAACTTGATAAACGTTTGGAGCTGGCTATCAATAAGTAGCTTTCATTAAAGCATGACTTGCTAAATCATTCATAAACATTTGTAAATATTAGAGTCACTCACAGTCTTTGGGAACTCCTTTTAAGATTGATGAGCTTCTCCTACTAATGTCAACCCTGTGAACATATCAAAATACTTTAGTTACTAGCCATGGTTTCCCTTCTTAGATTCGCTTTCAAAATTAAGCTCACATTTATTCCTTTCGCTTTCAATTCCTCGAAACTTACCTTAAGGTGTTGGGTACTTAGTAAAATTTAAAAAGGATTAAACTTCAGCCAGTCGCCTCCTTTCTGACAACCACACCCAGTACTTAATAGGGTTTTTGGGGTGCCAAGCTCACGTTTAGCAAGTAGTTGCTTGTTCGCCCAATAAATTCCAGATTCAGTTTCTAATGTCAATAACTCGAAATCTAGAACTCATTTTAAGAAAATTCCTTCTTTAAACATGCTCAAATATGTGTTATACCTCGAAGTTTCAGCATAAAACTATTCGTGGTTTGATCTGGAGCTTTAAATCTTCCCCAGTGGCTTTAGATCGCGAAGCTGCCTGCTTGTTCAACACTTTCTATGTTTAGCTTCCAAACTATGTATCTCAAACCCCAAACCTTATCTTGAAAAAGTTCCTTCTACATACTTACTCATAAGGGTGATAACAATATTACCTTAAATTTTCAGCTTGAAATTCCATGTGGTTCGGTCTAAATCTACTTTTCTTCATCGAGTACCTGGAAACGCCCGAAAAATGAACCTTTGGCTCTTCCTTCCTTTTTCGACCCCCACTCTAGTGAGAAATCCCTTCCAATGGCTCAATTTCATAAACTAGACTCATGGAGCTTTCTAATGGTACCAAGTTCATGTAGTTTGCTTAAGAAAATCATCCCATCACGATCCCTAGAAGTTCTCCTCCCTTTTTATACTACCATCCAGCTCTTTGCGTGAAATCTCCTTAAGCCACCTCACCCATTATTGGAGATTAAGGGCCTAGATTAAGGCATCTGTCTGGGTAACTAAAAAAGAAGTTTAAAATTGAGTGTTTCGAGCAACTCGATACTCACTGGGAAAACTCGATGGAGGAAGGTCCTTACTCGATGAAAGGTTCCATGGCTCTCTGTCAAATACTCGATGGGAAACTCGGTACTGGGAGCTCACTCAACACACGGTCCTTACTCAATCGCTCGTACTCAACGCGCGACCCTTCCTTATTTACCCTTGACACTCGACCCCTTCCTCGATTCCTTATACTCGACACTCGGTAGTATTTACTTGATGCCTGCCTTGTGCCCACTCGATGCTCAAGTACTCCTTGACACGACCAACACTTAGCCAGAATTTCTCTTTGTAAGGCTAGATCAGTAAGTAACTGAGAGTTATTTCCCCATACTTAAACATTTTCCCCTTCAAACTTATTCTTTACCTCAAATGCAAAAATTCAATCTAATTTAAACATTTAACTCAACATTTTGCTTACATACACAATAAACATCATGAAAAAGGGGAAAGTAGGATGCAGGTTTTACAATTTACTTCCTCAATTCCTCTATCCAAATACAAAGACTACAACTCCCGGATTCTCACATCGAGAATACCAAGGTAATCTTGTGGTGGTGTCTTGTTCTGTTCGAGAATCAAGGATCGAGTTTTGGTGTCTTGTTCAGTTCGAGGATCAAAGATCGAGTTTTACTCATCGAGGATTGAGGATTGAGTTTAACATGTTAGTGATCGAGGATCTTCTAGTCCATTGTTGCGTTCGTGCTATTTGGACGTGTTGGAGACTGATCAAGGGATATACGTGAAGAAAGAATTCTTCAAAGGTATTGTCACTCGATCTTTTGTATTTAATTTAAGAAGTATGCTGTAATTTATTCTTTATGCATAATCTGTTTAGAATGATTATAAATGTATGTGTTCTTTCTCAATGGAGTTTGGAACGATCCACTTCCACTTATTGGTTCTCTAGATTTAGAGTTCCTTTAGTCTCAACTTACAGCCCCTAGCACACCTCAACAAAATGGTGTGGCAGAAAGAAGAAACAAAACTTTGTTGGACATGGTTTGTTCCATGATGAGTTATGCCCAGTTACCAAATTCTTTATGTGGACATGAAATTGAAACTGCAGTGTATATTTTGAACATGGTTCCCTCGAAAGTATTTCCGAAACACCTTATGAGCTTTGGAGAGGACGTAAAAGAAGTTTACATCACTTTAGAATCTGGGGTTGCCCAGTACATGTGTTGGTCCAAAATAAAAAAAAATTGGGACGTTGTTTAAAAGTATGCCTATTTGTAGGCTACCCTAAAGAAATGATAGGTGGTTACTTTTACAATCTTCAAGAAAATAAAGTATTTGTGTCAAAAAATGTAACTTTTCTGGAGGAGACAATATGAAGAAACATAAATCTTGTAGTAGGCTAGTAATAGAAGAAAGGTCCAGAGAAAGGACAAATGCATCAATAAGGGTTTTCGATAGAATAGGTCCATCAACAAGAGTTATTGATGATACTGGTATTTCATATCCTTCTCAAGAGCTGAGAGTGCCTCGACGTAGTGGGAGGGTTGTGCAATAGCCTGACCGGTATATGGGTTTAACTGAAACTTAAGTCATCATACCAGATGATGGCTTAGAGGATCCATTTACTTTTAAACAAGTAATGGATGATGTGGATAAAAACCAATGGATTAAAGCTACAGACCTTTAAATGGAATCTATGTACTTCAATTCTGTTTGAGATCTTGTAGATCAACATAAAGAAGTAAAACCCATCGATTGCAAATGGATCTACAAGAGAAAATGAGACTAAGCTGGTAAGGTACAGACCTACAAAGCAAGGCTTGTGGCAAAAGGGTTTACCCAAAGAGAGGGGGTGAACTCTGAAGAAACTTTCTCTCCGGTTGCCATGATAAAATCTATTAGAATACTCTTGTCCATAGCTTCTTTTTATGATTATGAAGTATGACAAATAGATGTGAAGAGAGTCTTCCTAAATGGCTATCTTGAAGAGAGTATCTACATGTCTCAACCAGAAGGGTTCATAGAATAGGGTCAAGAGCAAAAAGTTTGCAAGCTTAATCGATCCATTTATGGGTTGAAACAAGCATCTAGATCCTCGAATATGAGATTTGACACTATGATCAAATCTTATGGTTTTGAACAAAATGCTGACAAACCTTGTGTTTACAAGAAAATTGTTAACAGAACTGTCACTTTTCTGGTGTTGTATATTGATGACATTCTACTCATAGGAAATGAAGTAGAATTTCTGGCTAACGTCAAGAGATGGTTTGCTACACAATTCCAAATGAAAGATTTGGATGAAACCAGTATGTTCTTGGGATCCAAATAGTTCAGAACCGAAAGAACAAAACTTTAGCATTATCTTAGGCATCTTATATAGACAAGATGTTATCCAGATATCAAATGAAAAATTCCAAGAAAGGAATGTTGCTTTTCAGACATGGAATTCATCTGTCTAAGGAGCAAAGTCCTAAGACATCTTAAGATGTTAAGGTTATGAAATAAATTCCATATGCATTAACAGTAGGGAGTTTAATGTATGCCATGTTGTGTACTCGTCCCGACATATGCTATGTAGTTGGAATAGTAAACAAATTTCAGTCAAATCCAGAATATGTCATTGGACTGCCGTTAAGAAAATCCTCAAGTATCTTTGGAGAACGAGGAATTATATGCTCGTGTATGGTACTAAGGATCTGATCCTTACTAGATACACCGATTCTAACTTCTAAACCGATATTGATTCAAGGAAATAAAATTCCGGGTTAGTATTCACTCTGAATGAAGGAGTAGTAGTGTGAAGGAGTATTAAGCAAAGTTGTATTGCTGACTCCACTATGGAAGCTGACTATGTAGTTGCAAGTGAAGAAGCAAAAAAAGCAGTATGGCTCAGAAAGTTTATAACTGATTTGGAAGTGGTTCCAAATATGCATATGCCAGTCACCCTGTATTGTGATAACAGTGGAGTAGTTGCAAACTCAAAGGAACCTCAAAGCCACAAACGTAGAAAGCACATCGAGAGAAAGTACCATCTTATCAGGGAGATTGTACATAGAGGAGACGTGATCGTCACACAGATAGCTGATGCTTGATTTTATGAAGTAAATTATGGATGATATGCGATGGTTGAATTGCGTTGTGCACTCAAGTTTCCTCAGCGGAATCCAAGTGTAAACTCCACTGAGTTTCCTGGTAAGTCCAGAGTCGAACTCAGGGACTTGTGAAAACAAGTTGCGTTGGTAATTTTTAGGAAAACTTTGTTGTAACCAAATAAATAAATTATTGGTTTGTTGTTGATTGCGTTAATGAAAAATAAAAAATGCGACGGATTTGAGACAAGGCAGTTGTGTGATAGATGCACTGAGTAAGCGAATGAACGGGTTGAGAAGGTCTTTAGCTAGTGTTAATTGGGAATGCATGAAACTATGCGATCATGCTACAACCATGCACAGGAAGTTATTTTCCAATGCAAATGCGATGCTCTTAAGTCTAGGACGCATGTGTTGAATTCAAAAGTGTCCATAGCTTATTCCTAAGTCTTTACTCTTTTCCTACGCGATGATGCAAATGCATAAAGGAAAGGTGACCGCATACAATCATATCCTATCTCTAAGATGCATGCAATGCATTAATAACAGATAATGCTTATTCCTAAGCTCCTATCTCTTGATTATGCGTTCTAATCTGGCTCTCCCGAGTCTAGATTCTGACCTGACCTTCCTAAGCCTAGATTCTGTCCTTAGACTACCCTCCCGAATATCTCTAATGGACGAATGAAGCATACATAATACAAGATAATCGCATAGAATAAAGATTCCTAGTTAAGCTAGCTAAGTGCTTCTCAACCCATTCAACAGATTTAGCTACTCATGCGTAAATAACAGAGAGTGAACAGATATAGAGAAGGAAATTCCATTTTTATAAATGAGTTTGAGTACAAAATAACAATGGAAGATAAGGGTAGAGAGCCTGGTAGCAATTCTTTGCTGACCGAGGCTTTTACATTGTCAATCTCTATTCGGCTCCAAAGATATTCCTGTTTCCATAGGCGTCAGCCCTCTCTCTATCCTTGAAGCTTCCAGCACTCTCCCAAGATTACTGGAATGATCTGTCGAATCTTCCTTTCTCTCGTTCGCCTTAAAATAAAAGAAAATCTAAGAACAAGGCTATGAACAGACTTGTGAACTTGTAAACTGATTAACCGGTGGAACCTCTTTTCCAAAGGATGCCCTTGGTATTTATAGAACTTCTAGGGTGAAAAGTGGCTTCTCTCTCATGATTGTACAGATGGGACGACTTCAATTCCTGACTGATGGGCCGAATATTTGTCACAAAAAAGCTGAATGTAATTGTTCGTTAGCAGTTGTCAACTTAATTCGGATTCGACTGTCACAAGCTTTCTGTCCCATCATGATTACCTTCACCCAGATGCACCCACTAAGTTGCACTGACCGAGTTGCGGCAATCCTTCTTGAGCAAATGTTTGCGAACACAATCTTTGCAAAGCCTTGCGATGAAGTTGCGCTCCACCGATGATTTCCTATGATTGCAATTTCTGCCCTACGCTCATGCATAATCTGCATAAAAACACAAAAATCAACTGTCCTATGCATTGAATGCATGCGACCGCAATATTATGAATGTGATGCTTTTTGGATGCAATTTAACATGTTTTATCAATACAAGCCAACATTGTTTAAGAACTAAACGATGCGGTAGGTGATCGTGTAGCAGATGACGGCGCTAGACGAGGCGAAGGATCGCGCTAAACGATAGCGCTATGCGCTGGATGATAGAGTTAAGCGATGGGGCGTTGGAACTACACGATCGACATCAGCGTTAGACGATGACGCTGGCCGATGGCGCTACGCGATGGGCGTGTGCGCTAGACGATAGCCGTGCTTTGCTAGACGATGGGCATCAACGCTGTACGATGAGCAAGAGTTGTGTAGTAGACTGTGTGTTATGCGATAGGCGCAGATGCTATGCTATGGTGCTATGCGACAACAGTACTAGACGATGAGTTAGGTGATGTGACAAGCCATGGTGGACGCATGGTGAAACATCTTGCGTTGCTAAGGCTTGCGGTACATAAGGTTTATGAGGTTAGTTGCGTTGGTCTTGAGCAAGAGACTAAGGACGTTGACAAACAACAAGGACATACATGCATTGGTCATAAGGGATGTGTTAGCAAGAGCCTAGGTGATGGTAAGCTATACCATGAGGTATTGAATTGAGAACTAGCTTGACTCAAAGGTTGTTATGTGTTGGTGATGTGCTATGTGCCAAGGACATCCGAGGGTATGTGGGCGCATAGGACAAGGCTTGAGCAAATAGTATGCGTTGGAAGAGTGTTGGTCATTATCCTAGTTGAGTGCATAGGGCAAAGGTAAACCATGCGAAAGAGAAGGATATGTGGCCAAAGATGAGCCTTGGAGCCTCTAGCATATGCGACCAAGTTGCGTCAATTGGATGCACAAGGTAAGATTGAATGAACGTATTTTGATGTTGGATGAACGCATTTGAGGTTCAATGAACGCATTTTGATGTTGGATGGACGCATGTGCCAAGGGGTGGTGTCCGGACATAGGTATGTTGCGACAATTGGATGGATGCATTTGTGGTTAGATGGACGAATTTGTGGTTGGATGGATACATTTGTGGTTAGATGGACACATCTATGGTTGGATGGATGCATTTTCCAAGATGGCTTGCAATCATGAGAGTGTGGAATGCGCCGATGGTGACACTAAATCATCTGGACATGTGGCTTGTTGGGAAGAAATCTTGGGCTTCAAGCAAATGAGGTGGATGCACAAGAAGACATGAAAATTTAAGCATTATGTGTTGGCTAAGGAAGAGGAGGACACCTTAGATTGCGATCATGAAGGTTGCATCGATAGTATGGGGAAAAGACACTTGGACATAGGACCAAGTAGGAGGTATCGGCCTTGGAGAGATTTTGGACGCCTATAAATAGGGCCAAGGACTTCAAATCATAACTCAAATTCTCTTTAAAGGACATTAAGAAGAGTGTATGAAGGCTGATTGTGAGGAAACTATGCGTTGACGAAAGAACGTATGTGTTGGTAGCAAAACCATGCGTCGGTCATAAAGTGTCAAGAGGAGACGTTGTTGGATAGTGAAGTCTTGAAATAACATCAACTTAGGACGAGGATATCTCCCAGCATACTCATGCGTTTGGAGTGATTTCAAAGCCACCTAAAAGCTCCACGAGTCTAGGTTTTAGGGTAGGGTTGGTAGAGAAGAAGCTCCAAGGAATCGGACTGGAAAGTGAGGAAAAGACAGAAGGGTCAAGCTGTCGGGTAAGCTTGGGCCAGTCTTGTAGATTTGATGATTCCGGGCAAACCACGAGGAATTCTGAGCTAATATTCTAAGGTAAGCTTCCTGCGACATTGTAGAGCATGTTTACAGAAGGAAGTATTTCAAGATAAGGCTTAGAACTATGAGTAATCTGAGCTCTAAATTGATTCTAGATCTTAGGGTTCAAAAGGGAGCCCGAGTTAACCAAGGAATTTCTGGAGAGAAAGGTTCCTAAATGACCAAGGTGAGTGACTAAATATTTGACTAAATATTTACAATGTTTTAAAGAAACCATGTTTAAAGAAAGATTATTCTCATGCTAGCTAGTTTTACAAAGTGATTTCCAAGCAAACCATGTGTTATGTTTTAAACATATGCCATGTATGAAAGTTTATTGAAAAACTATTTATGTGTATTTAAATACACCAAGCATGCGTTAGTATCTTTAAAGACATGTTTTCAATGTGTTATGCTTTATATGCTTTAAAGAGAAAGTCATTTTATGACTAGTTTTACTTGAAACACGATACCAAAGGACATTTGAGAAGGTATCCGACCAACTCGATACCGAATGACATTTGAGAAGGTATCCTAGTAGCTTAATACTGAAGGACAAGTTTTGAGAAGGTATCTGAGCAGAAGTACCTAAGGTATGACGGTACTTAGTATGTCCATGTGGTTAATGAACGTTGTTTTTGAGCGGATTAAAATGACTTAGACTAAAATCAGTAGCCGGATTATCTAGGTTAATAAACCCCTACGTAGAAAATTTAGTGGGAGGTACTTGAGGTATCTGATGCTTCATTTAAACCTCTCGCATTTCTCCCTTTATTGTCCACATGAGATCTATCCTCAGCCTCGTGGCACCCTAGGAGAGTCCCCCTAAAGGATGGTGTTTGGGTAGGTCAATATCAATGTGGATGGAGAGAATGTTCATAGTAAGTGGGGGCGGGACATGCAATAGCATATCCTACGGTCTCTCTTGTTAGATTGAATAAAGTTTCTACGCATCGCCCCCGCTCACATGTCCCCACGTGAATGATTAGGATCAGACTATCTGTAGTGTTGCGTAGTCGACAATTAAAGAACACAAAAAGGAACGTAGAGTAGGGAAGATCGACACATAGATATACGTGGTTCATTAACAGTGTGTTAGCTACATCCACGGGCAGAGGGAGAACAATATTATTTCAAGAGAATATTTTCAGAATTACATCAAGAACGACACCTCTAGGTTAGAGAGTTTATATATCACACTGCTCTAAACCCTAGGATAAAAAACGTAAATAACTGCAAATAAATAAATATGCTGAATATAAAATCTGAATAGGGTGAAAAATTAAGTATGTTCCCTAGTTTTACAAAGTGATTTTCAAGCAAACCATGCGTTATGTTTTAAACTCATGCCATGTATGAAAGTTTATTAAAAAACTATTTATGTGTGTTTAAATACACCAAGCATGGATTAGTATCTTTAAAGACATGTTTTCTATGCGTTATGCTTTACATGCTTTAAAGAAAAAGTCATTTTACGACTAGTTTTACTTGAATAGTGATATCGTAGGACGTTTGAGATGGTATCCGACCAACTCGATACCGAAGGACATTTGAGAAGGTATCCGAGCAGCTCGATACTGAAGGACAAGTTTTGAGAAGGTATCTGAGTAGAAGTACCTAAGGTATGACGATACTTAGTATGGCCATGTGCACGTAGGTAGCTAAAGTCATAGATTTAGCAAAAGGGTTCTCTCTTGACTAGTAGTTGACGTTGGGATTTAACCACAACAGGGTTATTCTCAACTAAGGAACAGTTTTAATGTTTTCTGACAAAAAAAACTTTATATGCTTTATGCTTGGAAATGTTTATACTGTAGTACAAGGTTACTGTAGAAATTTATATTTCAGTTTAATCTCTTTATTGAGACTTTTGCATGAGAATCGGTTTTCTTTCTTAAGTCACTCACTGGGCTAACAAGCTCCCCCCCTTTTCAAATGTGTTCCTTTTCCCCCAGGTAGCGGTCAAATCCTCAGGAGATAGCTCTAAATCTGCTCTACCACTAAAGAACAAAGATATTGTAACCCGTTTGTCAGGTGGTTACTGTAAATATTGTACACATGTTACAGTTGTTCATATAGGGACTAAGGTTTTGGGCATTGGGACTTGTGAAACTAGTAATGTAATCACTCTAAATATGTTGTGTTTTTAAACTTAATTAATTTTTTCTAAGAGGCATCTACTGTGTATGAGTTACATGTTGGTATCAGAGATTTCTGCTAGATTTATTAGGTAGTAAGTGTCAATAAAAGTGTTGATAACTGCTGTAGTCATATCCTTTCATAGGCTCAGAGAGTAGTCTGGGACGGGGTGTGACACATTAATCTCAATAGGATTGAGAGGTTAGTAAAGAATGGACTTCTAAGCGAGTTAGAATTTTTTTTTTTTTTTACTTGTATGTGAGACATGCCTTGAAGGCAAAATGACTAGAAGACCTTTTACTGCAAAAGGTTATAGGGCCAAAGAGCCTCTAGAGCTAGTGCATTTAGACCTTTGTGGTCCGATGAATGTACGAGCCAGGGAGGCTATGAATATTTCATCATTTTTACTGATGATTATTCAAGGTATGGGTATGTTTATTTAATGCAACATAAGTTCGAGTTCTTTGAAAAGTTTAAAGAGTTCAAGGCTGAAGTTGAAAATGCATTAAGTAAAACAATTAAAACGCTTCGATATGATCGAAATGGTGAGTTTTTTGGATTATGAATTCCAAAACTATATGATAGAACATGGAATAGTTTCCCGACTCTCAACATCTGGTACACCTCGACAAAATAGTGTATCAGAGAAGAGAAATCGAACCCTATTATATATGGTTCGATCGATGATGAGTTACGCCTCCTTACCTGACTCATTTTGGGGTTTTGCAGTAGAGACTGCAACATATATCCTGAACTATGTTCCCTCCAAGAGTGTTGCTAGAACACCTTTGGAGTTGTGGAATGGTCGTAAAGCTAGTTTATGTCATTTCTGTATCTAGGGTTGCCCAACACATATGCTTGAGGCTAATCCTAAGAAATTGAAACCACGTTCAAGGTTATGTCTATTTGTAGGCTACCCCAATGGAACGAGATAAGATTATTTTTATGATCTTAAAGAAAATAAAGTGTTTGTATTGACAAAGGCTACTTTTCTTGAGGAGGATCATATAAGGAAACACAAACCTAGAAGCAAAATCGTGTTGAATGAGCTTTCCAAAGAAACTACTGAATCTTCAACAAGAGTTGTTGAAGAGCCTACTACCTCAACAAGAGTTGTTGATTTAGATCCATCTAGTAGGTCAAATCCACCTCAAGTGTTGAGGGAACCTTGACATAGTGGGAGGATTACGAATGCACCTATTTGCTATATGGGTTTAACTGAAATCCTGGCTATGGTAGCTGATGGCCAGGTTGAGGATCCGTTGTCTTACAAGAAGGAAATGGAGGATGTTGACAAAGATGAATGGGTCAAAGCCATGGATCTCAAATGGAGTCTATGTAATTCAATTTAGTTTGGGATCTTTTAGATCAACCTGATGGGGTTAAACCCATAGGTTGCAAATGGATCTACAAGAGGAAACAGGATGCTGATGGGAAGGTGCAAACCTTCAAGGCTAGACTGGTGGCAAAGGGTTATACCCAAGTAGAGGGAGTCGACTATGAGGAGACTTTCTCGCTTGTTGCCATGTTGAAATCTATCCGTATCCTCCTATCCATTGCCTCATATTATGACTATGAGATATGACAAATGAATGTCAAGACTGCTTTTCTGAATGGCAATCTTGAAGAGACCATTTATATGATGCACCCGAGGGATTCATAGTCCAAAGTCAATAGCAAAAGGTTTGCAAGCTGAATTGGTTCATTTATAGACTGAAACAGGCATCTCAATCTTGGAACATAAGGTTTGATACTATGATCAAATTTTATGGCTTTGATCAGAACGTTGATGAACCTTGTGTGTACAAGAAAATCATCAACAGTTCAGTAGTTTTCCTAATGTTATATGTAGATGATATCGTGCTAATTGGGAATGACGTAGGATTACTGACTTCAGTTAAGAACTGGCTAGCGACCAAATTTCAAATGAAAGATTGGGGAGAGGCTCAGTTTGTTCTTGGTATTCATATCTTTCAGGATCGGAAGAACAAAAGGCTAGCATTGTCTCGGCATCGTACATTGACAAGACGTTGATCAAGTACTCGATGCATAACTCTAAGAGGGGCCTATTTCCTTTCAGGCACGAAGTTACATTGTCTAAGGAATAGTGTTCTAAGACATCTCAAGAGGTTGAGGAAATGAGACAGGTTCTCTATGCATTTGTCGTAGGCAGTTTGATGTATGCGATGTTATGTACTAGACCTGACATCTACTACGCAGTGAGGATAGTCAATAGATATCAGTCTAATCCAGGATATGAGCACTAGGCAGTCGTCAAGAACATCCTTAAGTATTTTCGGAGAACGAGGGACTACATGCTTGTGTATTGTTCTAAGGATACACTGGCTCTGATTTTCAGACTGATAGGGATTCTCGAAAATCCACTTCAAGATCAGTGTTCACTCTTAACGGAGGGGCTGTAGTATAGTGAAGCACCAAGCAGGGGTGCATTGCAGGCTCCACCATGGAGGTCGAGTATGTAGCGGCTTTGTAGCTAAGAAGGCCGTTTGGCATAGGAAATTCTTGACTGATCTAGAAGTTGTTCCAGACATGTCTAAGCCCATCACCCTTTATTATGGTAATAGTGTTGCTGTGGCAAATTCTCGTGAGCCTCGGAGTCATAAGCGTGGAAAACACATTGAGTTCAAATACCATCTCATTCGAGAGATTGTGCATCGAGGGGACGTGTTTGTCACAACGATAGCTTCGGAGCACAACGTTGTTAATTCGTTTACGAAGGACCTCATGGCTACAGTGCTTAAGGGTCACGTGTTTGTCACAGTGCTTGAGGGTCACTTGTAGAGTATAGGACTAGGGCAAGTTAGAGATCTTGTTCTGGATGTTTATGCCCTAGTTTATTGTTTTATGTACTTTAATTTGATTATTTTGTACACCCCACTAGCTTTAGGACAAGTGGGAGATTGTTGGGATTGATGCCCTAAATCTCGTAAAGGCCTGTAGTTTGTAAACAATTGTACTTATAAACATTCTGTTATTTATAATATATGATATTTTATTCACATTGTCTATGAAATATATGATATTTTAGTTGCATTAACCATAAACCAATAAACTAAGATCCATGGTTATCGTTGTAAATTAAATATGTATGTAGAGATATACAAGTGGATCGTGTTTAAGTGATAACGTAAATGGTATGTAGTATATAGATAACGTAAATGGTATGTAGCATATGGATAAGGCTGGGTACCTTATCTTGGTGACACTACGAGTATGGCTCGTTTTGTAGGTGTTACAAATGTTGGAAAGTGCTATAAATAATCGAATCCTGATCATTCATATATTAGACATACAAGCAGGGATATTCTACACAAAGGAGTTTGTATAAGACCGGACCACGAAATGTTTAGTCTCGTTATATAACACCGTTCATAATTGAGACTTTTATTTCACTAGGATGACCATAGGTAACATGACCTTAATCCTGAGTGAGTTGTGAACTCCTGCATATAAGGATGGTCCTTTGATTTGCATGGGTGAGAGTGGCCAAATCGTCGAGTCAACAAGACTATCATTTTGGGGATTTGTCTGATTAGGGAGTTGGGAACTCAACTACAAAAGATGGAATTCACTCCTTCCCCAAAGCAGGGATTAGTAGATAAATTGCTCCCTTAAAAGCTGATTCTGAGCCTTGAATAATGTGACACCATACCCTCTATTGGCCTAAGAGGGGTTTAGCCAAAGTGAGACAATGATCTATTGTTCATTAGAGGGATTAGTAATACTTAAGGAGTTAGAAGTAACTATAGGGGAAAAATAGTAAATTAGCCCAGCTGTACTTACGAGCAATTCTGAAAGGTCATCGTACTATTGATTTGTTATATCCAATGGACACAAAAATATATATGTATTGCGAAGAGTTCAGCTGTCGATCTTTAGTGGAGTACCCGACAGTTAATGGATGGTGGATAATGTGATTAAAGAGTTTAATCAGTTATTCACGTACCACTAGAGCTTCAAGTTACATGTCCATAAGGTCCCCTTCGCAGCTCAATGGATTTAAGTTAAGAATTAGTTTTTGGGTTAATTTGAAATGTTCAAATTAATAAGAGGGAATTTGATTATATATGATATAATTAAATTAATTCAATTATATAAGATATAATTGATATAATGTATATGATACATTATTGTTTATTTGAAGAAGCTAATATTTGAATATGATTCAAAAATATTTTCTATGAATGAGATTTATAGTTATTAAATTTAATATAAATATAGATCTATGAATATGATTTATATGAAATATATGAACTAATATTTGTTTATTAAATATGATTTATAATGTATATGATACATAATTCAATTATATTAAATAGGGAAAAAGAACTATAGTTTATATATTGTGTATGATGCAATATTAAAACTATAGGTTATAAATATAATATGATAAGTTAATTATCATATTTATTTGTATTTATTAATTATTTGATAATTAACTCATTTTTCTCCATAACCACCCTTAGTGGGGAGTTATTTTGTTTTATGGTAAATTGGGATAAATAAAATTGATTTAATCATTCCAAAGATAAGTAAACGAGTAATATACACGATCACTTTGAGAGACTATAGGATAGCCTCATTATCTAAATGATCGTGTAAGAAGTCTATGCGATAGACTCGATCGTCTACATGGTAGTGTTCTTCTCATCTCAATCGTCTTCCTCCTCCACACTAAACCTTCCCTCTAAGCAAAATTAGCCAAAGCCCACCTCTCTTGGATTCTTAACCGAGAATACCAAGGTATCCAAGTGGTAGTGTCCGGTTGGTTTGAGGACCAGAGTTGCTGCTTGCTGCATTTTTAAGGGAGTTCGTGACTTGTTCATCGCGTTGGTGAATGAGGTTGATCGAGGGATTTACTTGATGAAGGGTTCTTCAAAGGTATAATCTCTTAATCCTTTGTTTTTATTTTCAAAGCATGCCATAAATCAAAATTTGTGCATAATCTGTTCTGTATGACTGTAAATGTAGGAGTTCGTTCACAATGAGATTTGGACGATCCGCTTCCGCTCAAGGTCCTCTGTAAATAGAGTTCCTTCATGTACACCATGAACCTTTCAAGTGTTCTAAACTTATAACTTACGTAAACATAACTATACTTTGAATAATTACTGTAATATTCATACCCTTTTTTCTTATGCTTTAACATTCATCATACCTCAAAGATCTGAATGTATAAGCTTTAAGGGTTCTTTTGGTTCTTAATTTTTTTTTTTATCATCTTATCTTTAAGATAGGACACATATAAAGTCAAAAAGATTTGTCTTCTAACTTAGTTAGATGATACTTTTTAACCTTATTCTGAATCTCATTAAGAAATTATGTGACAAAAATCTTAATTACTAAAGATAAGTACTATAATACATCGTATGGCTTATTGATTTCTTGCCGTTTTAAATATCTAAATATTCAATATGACCTTTTTCTAATATAGAAGTTTCTTTATAGTATAAAATATATCTTTTTCTAATGAACATTTCATTTATAACAAAAGGATTTTATACAACTTGTCATTTACAAAAGATAAAACAACTTTTATTACATTAACAAAAGTAAAAGGATTCATCTTCTTTGAGCAACTCCAAAATCTCCCATTAGTCTTACCAAGATGCTCTCCCATGTTCACAACTTGGAGCATTATCTCACTGCGAGCAATCTTCAGGAACTAGTTTCCTTGTTTTGCTTTCTCTGCTATTTTCTTTGCAAGGTATTGTGGGCAGTTTTTTTTCCAGTGTTCGTCCTTACTGTAGAAGAAACATTTTCCTTTGTCTGCAGCTTTTTCCTTGCCTTTGTGGCCAATAGAATTTTCTTTTTCCCTTTCCCCTTGTTCTTCTTCACAGGACTACTCTTATTCTTAGAAGAATAAGCAACATGAGACCTTAATTTAGAGAGAACAATCCTCTTTTTTCAGCAGCACCAACATTTACCTCTGCTTCTTGCCCTTTTGTTTTCAAAATGGACTGAAAAGCCTGTAGCTCGTTGAAAAGTGTAGTCAAGTTGTATTCTATCTTATTCATTAACGCATTGGTGCAAAATTACAAGAAGCTCTTTGGAAGAGATTTTAGAATAAAACCGTCTTAGCTTCTTTCATTTATGATAGCTTCATTTACCTCTGCCACATTGAAATGGACCATCATTTCAAGGACATGTTCTCTAACAGAGGTACCTTCTTTCATTTGAAAGTTGTAAATATATTTGATAGCATCATGTCTCAGAGAGAAAGAGGTTGTCTAAACATCACACGTAAAGATTCTATAATCTCTTTGACAGTATACATTCTTTCGTTTTTCTTAGCCAGAACATCAGATATGCTGGTAAGAATATAGGCACGATATTTCTCATTCGCCTTCGTCCATTTTTCATATGCTTTCCGAACAGTTCGGTTTGTTTTGAGCTAGGGATAGGAGGACATACTTCTATAAAAACAAACCTTAAATTGTATTCAAATTTGATTTCCATGTAGCATAATTGTCCCCTAGTTAATTTATCTGAAGCCAATAGTTGTATCAATGAACTAGTCATTATGAAAATATAAACAAATTATTTATTAAAGAACTTCTTTTAAACCCATTTATATTTTAGCAAAGTAATAATATACCAAAAATTCATTATTTTTGCAACGATACTATAATGAGTCAGAATAAGTGCTACCGAGGGAAATCAAATACTAGACTAAAGCAAGACATTCTTGACTAAATACTATCTCCAGAATAACTCTTATTCATATAATCATTTTAGTTACCGTTTTCAGTCAGAACTTACTAACACTTAGTAATTCTGTAAATGTAACCCTCCATTTTCAGACCTCAAAGGTCAGTCCCAATGATGTTATAGAATTGGAGAGTCAAGGTTGGGAATGGACCTAAGAAATCCTATCCAATTCTGGAGTTTGACTTGTTCTAAATCCTATGTTACAACCCTCCGAGGGGATAATCGTCGTTAAACGATTAGCAAGGGCTACTTAATGCTAACCAGCAGGTGCAACATAGGAATCTCACGGTCCAAACCAACGAAAGAGACCACAGGATATGTTGACACATTTCCTTCACCTACTTACTATGAACTACTTCCTCCATTCACTTTGATTTTGACCCATACAAATTATTTTCAAATGGAGGCCACTCCTTGGGTGAAACGAAGCGTCGTATGAATCTCACGGTCTGAACTTTCTAAGGACGTGAGAGTTGAAATCAATATATCACATATTTGATTTTACAATGAACAACTTCCTTTATTCACATTGATGTTGACTCATGCAAACACTTTCTGAATGGAGGTCACTCTCAGGGTGACACGAAGTGTCGCATGAACCTCGATGTGAACTCTTAGGCACGCGAGAGCTAAAAACCAACACATCGTAGATCTTATTATTCTCCCATTGAAGCGTTCTAATAACATATCATATACGTTATTAAATTTCCATGAAAGTGTTATAACAACATATCTTACATGTTACTAAACTCCCATTGAAGTGTTCTAACATTTGTTTGGGTGTATGATTACTTAGGTTTTTTCCGACTAATTTAAACAATCTAAGTCTAGGTGTTTATTCAAGTATAACGATTATATTTGGATCTAACCTACGATGTGTAGGTGATAAACCAGTTTTAAAACCTTACACCGCTCACATATGCTTATAAAACCGATTAACAACGCTCAATTATACAGTCATAATCCCCAGGTAGGCGATATTTTGTAGACCGTCAACTTAAATACCCCCAGCCTTAAACAGGATTATATACTGATTGAGTTTATAACCTAAGTTTTATAAGATAAAAACCTATTTTAACTATTAAAACAAGTGGTTAACCTACATGAGTATGTAGCTTATCTTTGTTATGGATTTTAATGTTGAATCCAATTTTATAACAATTTATAAACTTTAGACATGCATTACATCCATAATATATATTAGATATCTCATGATTTAATGTATCAAACATATTAAAACAATTGAAACCCTAAACATGCATACTATATATTATAACAACTTATAATATACTTTTATTGCATGTAACATGCTTCCTATGGTGGGATTGTAAATCTACATGACATACTATATGCACATACAAGATTTATTTAATTATAACATACATCACATGCATAAATAATTAAACACAAACTGATATGATTTAGTTTTAGCAATTTCAAGCAAACAAAGGCCTAAATTATTAGAAAAGTAATCAAATCTGGCTCCAAAACACATCTGAACCACTTGAACCGCCCCGAGTCAGAACTAAACCTCTTGAACTTGACCTCCAATGCTAAAAAAATGGGCTGAACTAGGCTTAAACAGGTCGAACTGGACCTCCTTGACCCGAACCAACTGGACCGGTTTGTAAGAGTTAAACAATATGCAACAGAAGTATAAGGGATCCATAAGCATTCTAATTCACTAATTTTGGCAAAAACTAAAGCATGCTCTTCATAAAAATGGGTTTTCAGAACATACCTTTGATGAAGTCTCCAAAAAAACATCTGTTCAGCTGCTGTCTTCACTTGATATCAACGTGAACCACCTCAAAGACTTCCCTACTATGCTATTGGAACATTAGGCAGAGTTGTGGGACTCAAGAACAGCTTGAAGATGTGGAGAAACAAGAAAAGCTCAAAGTAGCAAGTTGAAGAAGACAGTTTCTTCTTCACCGTAACTTTTCTCTTCAAAAGTCTGTATTCCTCCCTTCTCCAACAACTCCAATCCTCTTTATATATCAAGATGAACATGCACAGAGATGGAGTGCATGGCTTGCAACTCATGCTTGGAGAATTAGAGTAGAGAAGATTATGGTTTCTGTATGAGCATAAATATGATGGTAATGGAGAAAACTCATTTTCCATTTTGTGCAACCATGCAAAATGAATTTTCATTTTCTTTTTAAAACAAAAAATGAATTTTAAATAATTTTAATTCAACAAATGATTTTCTTAAATTTATTTCATAAATTAATTTTAAAAATTAATTAATTTAATATCAAATATTAAATTAATTTTTGCATAATAATCATCTTCATATATTTAAATCATATTTAAATATTTATTCTCTTGTTCCATTTAATTTGAACGTTTCAAATTAATTTCTCAAGCTACCCTAAAGCTTACCCATTTATGAGCTAGTGGGGGAACCTCGCGGACCTACAGATCATGGGCTCCAACGATCCGAGATTAATCGGCTAAACTCATTAGATCGATCTAACCCCCATTCGTTAACTAATGGGTGATTCCACTAAAGCCCATAGCTGAACTCCTTTCACTGTAGATATATTATGTCCACTCGATATAACCATCATTAGTAAGTTAACCCTTCATAGGTTGCTCGTAATAACGACTGGGTCGAATCTCTGTTTTATCCTTCGAAATTGCCTCTTGTTCCTTAAGTTCCACTGATCCCTTAATGAACAATTGATTTGTGATCCAATCAAAAATCGAATCCCTCTCAGACCATGAGAGGGTGAGGCCACTTATTCAAGACACAGAATTCGCACTTGAAGGGAACAACCTCTTTACTAACGCTAATCGGGTAGGAGTGAATTCCCTCTTGCACCCTATGTTCCTAGCTATTCATCTGATCTTATCGCCAAAATGGTAAGCTTATTGAGCAGAAGAAATTAGCCTACTCTCACCATTTGCAGATCAAAGGATAATCGCGAACAAACAGGAGTTCATAGTTAGCTCAGGATTAAGATTACCTAGGTCATCGCTTCAAAATAGTTAGTCTTAAAAAGTAAACAGCGTTTTAGGACATAAAACCCAACAAACTCGCACTTGGACTAAAACTCCAACTTATATATCCGATATATAAGACTGAGTTTCTGAGTTTTATAGAGAAATACAATAAACTAGGGCATCTCATACCCATGGTTTTTGCCATTTGGTATTTCATACCTAATATTTCTACCACTTGCCCTAGGTTATTAACCTCTAGTATTTCTAGTCTTACTAGATGATTCTTAAACACTTTAGCCGAGAGAATCATTGTAAACATATTGGTATACAAATAGGTTTCATATGGGGAATTCATCTATTCCTCAATAATGGCAAGGAAACACATTTTCCTCCCACTACATTGAGGTACTCTAAACTCTTTGATTAAGATGGTCTGACTTACTTTAACAACTCTTGTTAACAGTCAGAGCTAGAAATCATAAATTCATTATACTTCGATCTTAGCCATTTAAATATCTGAATATTTGCTGATGGCTATTAACAATTTGATTCTTAATAGAAGTTGCTATGAGATAGAACAAACATATTTCTTGAAAAAACATTTTATTCATAACAAATAAAATATGTACAAAAGATTCTTTACAAGATTTAACAAAAGCAGATAATTTACATCTTCATCAGCAACTTCTCCTACTGGATGAGCCGAGCAAAGGGTTTCCAGGATCTAAGTAGCCTGTTGCCTTTCTCTGCTCTCTTCTCTGCAAGATATTTAGGGCAATTTCTCTTTCAGTGCCCTAGCTCGTTGCAGTGGAAACATTTCCCTTTCTCTGCAGCGGTTTTCTTGCTCTTCTTACCAACAAGCTTTTTCCCTTTCCATTTGTCTTTCTTCGCTGGAATACTCTTAGTCTGCGAAGATGAGTCAACTTCAGGCTTGGAGGATATTTCTCTCTTCTCTGCAGAAGCAACATTTACTTCTGGTACTGGTTCCAGACCTTTAGTTCTCAACATGGTCTGAAAAGCTTGCAACTTATTAAGCAGAGTTGTTAAGTTGTATTCGATTTTATTCATCAAGGAATTGGTACAAAATTGCAGAAAACTCTTCAGAAGAGATTCTAGAATAAAGCCAACTTGATTTCTCTCATCCATCATAGCATCATTCACTTTAGCCACATTAAAGTGCACCATCATGTCTAGGACATGTTCACGAACATTGGTCCCCTCTTTCATGTGACTATTGTAAACGTATTTGATAGCATCATGCCTCAGGGTGAAGGACGTCTGTCCAAACGTCCCTCTTAGAAATTCCATAATCTCTTTGGAAGTGTTCATACCCTAGTGCTTTTCGCTAAAACGTCAGACAGGCTAGCGAGAATATAAGCACGGGCTTTATCATTAGCCCTGATCCATTTATCAAATGCTTCCCAAACAGTTCAGTTAGTATTTGAGCTAGGAATGAGAGGACATTCCTCCATTAAGACAAATCTCAAATCATCTATCGTGAGTATTGTATTCAAATTTGATTTCCAGTTTACATAATTGTCCCCAATCAATTTGTCTGTAGCCAACAATTATATAATAAAACTCATCATTTTGAAATTATAAAAATTTTTTATAAGTGAATTGCTTTTAAATCCAATCAAGTTTCAGCAAAGTGATAATGTACCTATAATCATTATTTTTGCAACGATAGTTAAGTAATTTAGAACAAATGCTACCGTGGGGCAGTCAAGAATTCTTTAACAAAAACAAGATTGTTCTTGACCAAGTACAATCTCTAGAATAACTCATATTTCGATAGTCATTTAGTTATCATTTTCAGTCAAGATCATTACTAACACTTAGTAAGTCTTGTAAGTGTAGACTCGCCATTTACAGATCTTACAGAACGGTATGAGTATGACTCCGAAATAGAAGACAATACCCAAGACAGAAATATAAGACCCTATTCATTTTACTGAAGCCTGGATTGTTCTGAATCCTATGTTACAATCCTCCGTAGGGATCACCACGATTAACGACTAGCTAGTGCCACAGGAAAAACGACAGTAGGTGCAACATAAGAATCTCACGGTTCAAACTAATGAAGGAGACGGTAGGACAATGTTGACAAATTTCCTTCACCCACTTACTATGAACGACTTCCCCCATTCACCTTGTTATTGACCCATGCAAAAAAATTTCGGATGGAGCAGTCGCTGTCTCTTATACACATCTAGATGTGTATAAGAGACAGCTCACTTACTATGAACGACTTCCCTCATTCACCTTGTTATTGACCCATCCAAACACTTTCCGTATGGAGCAGTCGAGGTAAAATCGACAAGAAGTCGAGCATGGATCTCACGGTGTGAACTCTTGAGGACGTGAGAGCTAATAACTTTTATTCTCCCACTGAAGTGTTCTAAATGTTTGGGTATTTTACTTAGGCAAGACGGCTAATTTCAACAACCTAAGTCTAAGTAGTTTATCCAAATATAACTCTTATAATTGGATTTAACCTACAATGTCTAGGTGATAAACCATTTTATTACCTCATATCGCTCACGAATGCTCATAAAATCGGTTACCATCGCTCAATTATTCGGCTAATCCCCAGGTAGGAGGTGTTCTGTAGATCGTCAACTTAAATACCCCAGCCTTTGACAATATTATATACCGCTCGAGTTTGTAACCATAGTTTTACAAGTTTAACGACTTATTTTAACTATTAAAATAAGTGGTTAACCTAAGTGAGCATGCAACTATTCTTTATTATGGATTTTAAACGTCTAACCAATTTTATAACAACTTACAAAATTTTAGACATGCTAAACATCCACGACAAACAGAAAAGGCATTCAATATCTAATATAACTATTATATTAAATAAAAGAAACCCTAACATGCATACTATATTTTATAACATTTTATAACATACTTTTAATGCATGTATCATGCTTCCTACGATGGGGTTTTAAATCTACATGGCATACTATATGCATATACATGAATTTATTTAATTATCACATACATCTCATGTATAAACAATTAAATACTAACTGTTATAGTTTTCGTTTTGGCATAAACAAGCAAACAGATAGCTAACTATTACAAACAACTTCATAACCGTCCTTGAACCGCTCGAACCGCTCCAAACGGAACCTAAAACAACTTGAACCGGGTTGGACAAGTCTGAACCGGACCACAAAGCCTGAACTGGATTGAACCTTGAGTAAACTGGTCGAACCGGTTGCTCTTGGTCCAACCTCAATATGCTGCTAAGGCCGATCGTGTAATGCATGGAGATAATCATCTAGCATCGTCTCCTTGGGTTGAGAGGAAGTACACGATTGCATAGTGTTTGCTGAAAGCTAGACGATCGTTTAGCTCTATCGCATAGGACTAGACGATCACTTAGTTCCATCGCAGTGCAATCGTTTACCTCCATCGCATAGTACTAAGCGATCGCATAACACCATCGCCAAGCGCATTCAAGCTGTCTCTTATACACATCTAGATGTGTATAAGAGACAGGTATCTGCCGCAGTTGAACGATCGCATAGCTCCATCATATAGAACATCATCGCATCACATAGCATTTATCTACACGATCGCTTAGCTCCACGACTAAACGATCGCTCAGCGCTATCGTGTAGCACTTAAATGCATCGGTCAGCACACATTGTTGCTAAATGATCGTATAGCGCCATCGTTTAGCAAAATCAACGTATCGTCTAGTTCCCACAACTAAAACTAAACGATCGCGTAATGCTATCGTACAAAAAATGAGCGCATCACTTAGCTTCTGTAGGTACACGGTCGTTTAGCATTCAACATCACAATGACTGGCGCATATTACTAAACGATCGTCTAGCTTTTCTTTTCATCGTGTAACGTCTAGATCTTGGACCTCAGCAACAAATTTAAGTAGAAGCTGAAAACTTTGAAACAGTAGCTCGACCTCCTTCGCTTGTTTCTTCAATTACATCTTAATTTCAACTCTAATGACTCCAAATAAATTACAGCCTCTTGCTAACACATAAATTCTCATCAAACAAGAACCAATTACAAATTTAATTGAGAAATTAAAGAGAGCCAAGATGCCAAAACAGAGAAAACCATAGCGGTGCATCAGTTTCACATATCTCATGAAAAAGCACCCACCTTGCCAAAATTAGACCGAATTGAAAGCTTAAAAGGTGCTCTGATACCAATTTTAAGAGTTAAACAACATGCAGAGGAAGTTCAAGGATCCATAAGCATTCTAATTCACTAATTTTGACAAAAACTAAAGCATGCTCTTCATAAAAAATGGGTTTTCAGAACATACCTTTGATGAACTTTCCAAGAAAATGTCTGTTCAGCTGCTGTCTTCACTTGATATCAACGTGAACCACCTCAAAGCCTTTCCTACTATACTCTTGGAGCTTTAGGCAAAGTTGTGGGTCTCAAGAACAACTTGAAGATGTAGAAAAACAAGAAAAGCTCACAGCAGCAAGTTGAAGAAGACAGTTTCTTCTTCACCGTAATTTTTCTCTTCAAAAGTCTATATTCCTCCCTTCTCCAACAACTCCAATCTTCTTTACATATCAAGATGAACATGCAAAGAGTTGGACTGCATGGCTTGCAGCTCATGCTTGGAGAATCAAAGTAGAGAAGATAATGGTTTGTGTGTGAGCATAAAGATGAAAGTAATGGAGAAAACTCATTTTCCATTTTGTGTAATCATGCAAAATGAATTTCCATTTTCTTTTTAAAACAAAAAATTACTTTTAAATCATTTTAATTCAAAAAATGATTTTCTTAAATTAATTTCATAAATTAATTTTAAAAAATTAATTAATTTAATATCAAATATTAAATTAATTTTTGCACAATAATCATCTTCATATATTTAAATCATATTTAAATATTTATTCTCTTGTTCTGTTTAATTTGAACGTTTGAAATTAATTTCTCAAGCTACCCTAAAGCTTACCTATTTACGAGCTAGTAGGGGGACCTCGCGGACCTACAGATCATGGGCTTCAATGATTCGAGAGTAATCGGCTAAACCCATTAGACCGATCTAACCCCCATTCGTTAACTAATGGGTGATTCTACTAAAGCCCATAGCTGAACTCCCCTCACTGTAGATAAATTATGTCCACTAACCATGATTAGTAAGTTAACCCTTCATAGGTTGCTCGTAATAACGTCTTGGTCGAATATCATTTTTCCCCCGAAATTACCTCTTATTCCTTAAGTTCCACTGATCCCTAATGAACAATTGATTTGTGATCCAATCAACAAATCGAATCCCTCTCAGACTATGAGAAGGTGAGGCCTCTTGTTCAAGACCCAGAATCAGCACTTGAAGGGAACAACCTCTCTACTAACCCTAATTGGGTAGGAGTGAATTCCTTCTTACACCCTATGTTTCTAGCTATTCATCCGGTCTTATCCCTAAAATGGTAACCTTATTGAGCAAGATAATTGGTCTACTCTCACCGTTTGTAGATAAAAGGATAATCTCGAACAAACAGAAGTTCATAGTTAACTCAGTATTAAGGTTAAGTTACCTAGGTCATCGCTTCGAAATAGTCAGTCTTAAACAGTAAACAATGTTATAAAGTAAGAGTGCCAGGTTTCGTGGTCCGATCTTGCACAAAACTCATTTGCACAGGACACACCCACTCCTCATGTCTCAACATGCACGAATTAGGATCACTTCATATGTAGCATTTTACAACATTTTGTAACAACTACAGAGTAGGCCGCATCCGATAGTGTTACTAGAATAATGTACCCAATCTTATTCATATACTATAGATCATTTTGACTATTTACTCGAACCTGATCCACTTCTTTGTCTCCATATAAAGTTCAAGTACTCATATAATAGTCAAGGGACTTAGGTTTATTGGATTTCTAAAAAACAATATATTCAACAACTTTATCGAATTCTCAGAATAAGTTCTAATGTTTACAAACCACGAGTTTTAGGACATAAAACTCAACACGGTTCACTTGGATCGTCGGTTTGGGCTCACGCATGCATGCTAGGCTGGGATGAACAACGTCACAATACTGCATCCCTGCGTTGCAACGCCATGAGATGTTCTTCACGATTCTGGGCTGGAACATGGACAACGTCGTGACTCTTGGTATAATAATTATGGAAATATTTCTTTATGTTTGCATTCATTGATTCGTATTTTGAATATTGAATTCTAGAACTTGATGAAGGGTTTAGTCTTTTATTAGAGCACTAAAAACTTAGTTGTTGAGAAAGTTTTGCACTATTCCTCTACTGAATGCAAACTGATATTGTTTCTATTCCTCTAATGAATGCCCATTGATATTGATTAAGGGTTTAGTCTTTTATTTGTTTAACACTACCATGAGATGAAATTAATTATGTAACATTAAGGACCACATAAAATGGACTAATTTTGGTTACAGTCCTTTATATAGTTCTTCAATCAACATACAGAGCAAGCATTAATCTAATATTGTCATAAATTGAAATTCTAGTGATTAGTTAGATTTTTATTTTAGTAATGAAAAAGCATAGATATAGATACCGGATTGGATTGGATTACATAAAGATAATCAAATTCATTTCACAATTATGAACACTTGACATGTTTGTGAACGATTCTAGAAGGGTTAAAATCAAATTTATCATTTTAAAATTCACTTGATACATGTTTTTCATCGTTTCAAATCAAATTTATGTTAATTTCTAAAAACGTGCAGCGGAAGAAAAAAGGATCATAAAGCATTCTAATTCATCAATTTTAGCTCAAAATTAAGCATGCTCATTAAATAACAATAAGATTTCAAACATACCTTTGAAGATATACTTCAAACTCAAAATTCAGCTGCAATTCTCCCTTCTTCTGATCGTGAACCACCACTAAAGCTTCCCTAGTATCCTCTAGGAGCCTTAGATTGAGTTGTGAGACTCAGAACATGTTGAATTGAAGAGAAGAATGGAGAAGACACACTGGTTTTCAACTTTAGTGAACAACACTTCTTCAACCTTAATTCTCAGCAAATTCCACTGACTTGCATGCCTTTATTTCAGCTGAAAGAAGTGTGTTTTTATACAGGTAACATCATGCAATCAGATTGCATCTCAAACATCCAGCACCTCCTTTGATTTTGAGCTAGAATTTGGTGGTGGAAGATGACTAAGGTGCTAGGACTTCAAAGTGGGAAAATCCCACATTTGGGAGTTTCACATTTCTCAATTTCTTTTCCTGGTTTTTCATTTTGAAACTAATTTTTGAAAATAAAACTTATTTTCTATTATAATTCTTTAATTAAAATTGAAATTTTATTAATTTATAAAAATTAATTCAATAATTGATTTTTCTAATAAAATTAATAATTAATAATTAATTAAACAATTTAATAAATTATATTAATTTAATATCAAATATTAAATTCATTTAATACCAATTCCACCACTGTGAATCCCTATTCATTAATATTTAAATCATATTTAAATATTTAATTGATTCTCCAATTTCGTTTAATTCCAAAATTAAACGTGTAATCACATACAAGTACTAATTCTCTCAATTCGAATTTGAACGTTTCAAATCAACTTATCACGCTATTCTAAGGCTTTTTCAGTTTGTGAGCTAGTAGGGGGACCTATAGATCATGGGCTCCAACAATCCAAGATTAATTGGCTAAACTTTTTACACTGAATTAACCCTCATTCGTTAACTAACGGGTCACTCAATTAAAGCCCAATAGTTGCATTCCCCTCACTGTAGATATATTGTGTCCACTCCATATAACCATGATTAGTAAGTTAATGCTTCACAGGTTGTTCGTAATAACGGCTGGGTCAAATGGCTGTTTTACCCTCAAGATCACCTCTTGTTCCTTAAGTCCCACCGATCCTCTAATGAACAATTAGTTTGTGATCTGATCATCAAATCGAGTTCTTCTCGGGCCAATGAGAGGGTGGGGCCCCTTGTTCAATTCCTGAAGTCATTACTTAAAGGAAAAACCTCTTCTGGGTTGTATTAAAGACACCACCCATAAGATTTTAGGATTTAGAGATATATGATGTACAACATGATACACTCGTTGATGATACATATTATATTCCATTGGAGAGTGTGGATGAAGATAACAAAGAATGTTGTTATGTAAGAAATGATTGTGAAGGACTCTTGATTTGAAACTTATATCTTGGTTCGAACTATACCTTGTGTTGGGTGGATTATAGTTTTGTGTTGAATATCTCAATTGTATGTAAAATATTTGTAATTTGTAATAATTGTAATTTTTAAGTAATTTGATGAAATTAAGTCATCCATTTAGCTTGTTTTGACATACATACATACATACATACATATACATACATACACATACATACATACATACATACATATATACATACATACATACATACATACATACATATATATATATACATATATATATATATATATATATATAATTCAAAGAGTATGAAAAATATATTATATTCACCCACATTAGAGGTTGTTTGCTCATACATATTTCCTCCACGAGTAAGAATAATAATAACTTCATATCTCTTATTCTTGTATTATATATCTTATCATTTATTTATAAGTATATGCTTGATAACATAAAATTAATTTAGTTTATGATATTTTTTTTAGGAATTAGTGATGGAAGCAAGAGATATTGTCGACAAAAGGTGCATTGACTTTCATTCACATACACAATGAAAACGACATTCTGAACGTTTGAAATCACATTCAGTAGGCCTAGGAACAAAGAAAGACAATTATAGTGGATTTCAAGATTCTAGGGGTCAAGTCTCACCAATTTTAGAAAGACCACAAGATGAAGAGAATTTCAATCTTCCCGAGCAATTTATGAAACAATTCCCCAAAAAATATAGAGGCCCAACAAAACTGAAAACTATTGTCACCGAGGAAGACAATAAAATTGATATAACATATAATGAGTATGGGCAACCAATTGGGAAGACTTCAATAGGCTTGTCTTCATTTTTAGGTCCACTTATGAGAGAGAGGTAGTACCTGTGACCTTACAAGATTGGAGGAAATTGTCTACTAGATTGAAAGAAATTTTGTCGACATCAATCCAAGTATGTAAGTGATATTAATAGGTGTTTTGAGTAATTGTAGTATATTTTTTATCTTGTATCTTGTGGTATAAATATTACAAGAATTACGGGCTTTACTATCAATTTAAAACTAATATTGAAAGGCTTTAATGTTGGTTGACAACCGACATTGAAAATCATGTTATAAAAGGTCTTTAATGTCGGTTTTAAACCGACATTAAAGACAACCAACATTAAATACCTTTTATAATACGATCTTCAATGTTGGTTGTCAACCGACATTAAAGCCTTTTAATGTCCATTTCAAACCGACATTAAAGCCCAGAATTATTGTATTTTTTTTCAATTATTGTCCCTTTTTTTAAATTTCATTGTCCAATCCCTTTTTAATGTCGGTTAAAAAGTTAAAAATGACATTGTATATCTCGTATTGGATCACAAAATAAGAATAATAGTTAGCTCCTAAAGAGAATTGTTTTTATATTATTAAGATCTCAACAAACACAAAAATTTAAATCTAAGTCTTGCTCATAGAGTACGAATAATAGTTAGCTCCCAAATAGAATAACAAAATTTGTACTTACAAACAGTAGTTCTAATAAACTTAAATTTATATATTTTCATAAGCTAAAAGAAAGGAAAAAAAAGGCCAACAATCTCTTCAATCAAGCTCGTTAACTCATTCCACTAAAAATTATTTGAATTGCGTGTAAGACAATACTTTCCAAGTAAAGTTTGAGCTGTTGCTCCTCTGCCATAGTTACCAGCTCCACTATCAAAACCCGACCATCCACCAGAACCCTGAGAAATTTTTAAGTATGACAATAATAAAAAAAACAATGAAAAAAAATATGATAAATATCACGATTTAATTAAACAAGACTCACTAATTCTATTTGGAATCCGAGAATATCACTAACATAGCTAGGTTTACTTTAAATCATCGACATGAAACCGTTGATAAGAACACATTCACAAAATTAATTCACAAAAAAAAAAAAAAAAAACTGTGAGCTAAACAATAATAAACATTTCAATTCGGCAGCAAGTTGCAGAATCAGAGAACAAAGAGTTACAAAATTGCGAAAGATTGAGACTGGCCTGCTTTCTCTACGACATTTCTACTAGAGTTGGACTCAGAAGAAGACTGATTCTTAAGCTTATTGATATTTGCACTCCGAGCTTCCCTACTCTGCTCCATTTCTTGCAACAATTTGTCTTCAATTGATGAAGACAAGATAAATTAACAACATTCTCATTTATCCTCTCTATTGACACAAAAATTCCATTACCACAAGGAGAACAAGACTTGAATAGTTTAAGTTACTTCTCAATCCAAATTTAACATGTAGTTCATGGAGCAATAATAAGATGTAAACATCCAACAAGCAGTACAAAGTGTCCACTATAGTATTTAGAAAAAGAGATTTTCTCTAATACAAAGTGTCCACTATAGAAACATACCCATTTTGCCTCTTTCTTGATGTCTTTTTTCTACAATCAAACAATATAGAAACTAAAAAAAAAAAAAAATCCACAGGCAAATTTTAGGGTAGAAAACAAGAACAAAGAGACATTCAAGCAGAAAAGCACCTTTAAGTACTATTCTCTAGCCAACTACACCAGTCCAACGCCATTGATGTTGTGTTAAAAAACTAACATTGATTCAGTCCTCTCTCTGTATGTATATCAATGCCACTGAAGAAAAAAACTCAACAACATTCAAACAAACACTAAGGTAAAACCCAATTTTCATGGTCAAGCCATTGAATATCACTTTTCATGCAAAAATAAATAATGTAAAAAGTTCTACATTACTGTTGTAATCTAGTTTTAGACTTCTACATTACGAAAATGGTAATGCTGACAAGATTGACTATCCCTACTATTCTATCCCCATTGCAATATTAGAATGAACTTACAGAACTGAGAAGCAAAACAAGACATAGATATAAAACAAAGAGAACACTATTCTTGATATGTTTATTGTAGAGATTTTGCATTCAAGACAAAAAAGAACAAAATAATTATAGCCATTGTAATAATAATAACAACAATAATTATGATAATAATAATGATAATGATGATAATATTCACAATACACCAAAATTTCTAAAGATTATTGAATAGAAATGTGTAAATTTTTCACCGGAAACTCTACCTACCTTTCTGCAATCTCCTTTCCCTCTAACAAAACAAAAATTCTCTGAATGAACTAAATGTTCTTCTTCTTCCCCTGGATACATCTTTCCATCACACAAACCAGAAGTTGCTCAACAAATTACCAGTCTCTGACTATCTCTGCTCTCAATGATGATGATGAGATAGTTCAAGCACACATTGCGTAAAGAACCATATAACAGATGCTAATAATAAATCAAACAGGTGGGGTTTCAAAGAGGGATTGAGAGAATTACTTGTAAACAACACCAACATCGAAATAAATAATGCCAGAGCTAG
Source organism: Benincasa hispida (assembly GCF_009727055.1). Lineage (NCBI taxonomy): Eukaryota > Viridiplantae > Streptophyta > Magnoliopsida > Cucurbitales > Cucurbitaceae > Benincasa > Benincasa hispida. Next base: position 29,997,208 of record NC_052360.1, read on the forward strand.
GAACATCAACACGAATTCCCTTAACAGAAAACCATAAGAGAAACAAAATACCAACATCGGAATAAAAGTTTTCAATAAGCAGTGGTGTGGTGGTAGTGTTCAAGCAACACCACCATCATCACCACCACTAGCGACGACACGGAAGGAGAAAGGGAAAATGTCCCAGAAGTTTACCTGTAGGGTGGTCGGTGGAACTGAAAAAGGGAAAATGTCCAGCGGAGAAGTGGATTTGGTTGACGAGCGACGACACAGAGGCCAGATCGATGACGAACGGAGATCGGATCGACGAATGGATGCTGGAACCACAACATACCTCCACGATCGACGACAAATAGAGGTGAATCGATGAACAGACCTGCACGACGAATAGACTTGTACTCACGATTGACGAACCACAACAGACTCTTCACCCACGATCGACGGACGAATGGCAAGAGTTTGGAAGAGATAAGTGAGAAAGAAGAGGGTTTGAATCTGAGCCCACCTCCATAGCAAGGTTTGAAGGTTCAAGAACACAATTAGCTTTCAGGTTCACAGCTTCTTCAACCTTGGCTTCCCTCCAAAATTGTCCACTAAGAAGCGTTGTATTCGTAAGCTATGAGCCTGCATTCTTGGGTTTTGCGTGGGTTGTGGGTGAGCGAAAGTGTGAGAATGAGACGAAAAGAAAATGGGTGGGGTGTTAAAATATCGGTTTAAAACCAACATTAAAGGTACGCCTACAATGTCAATTTCAAACCGACATTAAAGGTATACCCACAATGTCGATTTAAAACCGACATTAAAGATCCGCTTTTTTGAAAAAATTGACATTATACATCAGGTTTCACTTTTTTCAACCGACATTAAAGCCCAAAATTCTTGTAGTGAAATTTCTAATTGTTTGTAATTTATTATAGTTGAAATATAATATGAAGGAAGCTTGGCAAGAAACTTATCTTTTTCAAAAGATGGGTAGGCTGTGGAGATTAGGAAAATCACAGCTTGTGTAAAAAAATCTTATGGCTTCCAGTGAGGACGAACTTGTTAAATTGAAGCTAGCCAATATACAATCTATGATTGATTGGGTAGCCTTTGTCCATGAAAAGGAAAGTTCAAAATTCAAGGTAATTCACGGTTACTTATGCTAAATTCATAAGATTATTATTCATTTTCTAATTATTAATTTATTTGTGCATATACATTTATATTTGATTAGGCAAAAAGTGAAAAGTTCAAGTCCATGAAGAAAAGGCAACTTCCAAATACATGTAGTTGTAAGGGTTATGCTTGATTAGTAGAAGAAATGGTATTAATTATTGCGACTTAAAATTATATTCTTTATTTTAATTTGTTACTAAATGAATATGCATGTGTTATTATTAAGAAAAAGAGTAGTTCATGCTCAACTTCAGTGACTAGAGTTGCTCTACCACGAAATACAGGAAAAAGGATGGTAATCTCGTTAACTCACAAGTTGCAGAAACAATGATATGATTATAAAGGTTCCAAACTTAATTTAAGTATAATGCGAAAGTTTGAATTTCTTATGAACTTCTAAACTAGTTAATAATATGTGAAAGTTTGATTTATCGAAGGTTGGAGGAGGAGGGGGGAAGGGGGTGTTATCACTTGAAGGTACTCACTTGAAGTTCTTTATTTTATTGTGGTTATAATTATTGTTAGGTTTTGCTTCTTTTTCTTAATGTCTTGTGGACTCCTAAACTAGTTAGTAATATGTAAAATTTTGATTTATAGAAGGTTGTGTCTGAGTGAACCATTAACTAACAACGTTGCTATTGACCCGGTGGTATCTTCACCTTCGATAAAGTGTTTATTGTTTGTTTCCTATATTCTTATTATTATTTGAAGATTATTGAACTACCTTTAGATTAAAAAAAAACTTTTTATAAGTTTCTCACTATGTTATATATTGCTTTTTATATTGTTTTGTTGATAGAGTATTAACAAGTGCAAGTTGCTAGATTGGTGTAGTACACGAGAGGTAGTTTCTGAAGGTTGATGGTCTTCAAATGACCGAAAAGTTCTTGTTCATCATGTTCCCCTTTGTTCACAAGCAGTGAGAGTTTGGTTAGACTTGTCAATAAAACTAATGCATTTTTATGGAGGCTAAACTCAAAAAGGACATATATAGAAGATGCGATTGGTAGTACAGTTGCATGGCCATTTTACAAAGTTTTAATTAGTATGTATATCTATCGATGATTTTATTTCTTTATTTCTTAAACTTTTTATTACTTAACATTTTTTTGTAGGTTGATGAACGATTATCAGTGCATATGCATCTTCAAGTATTTTGTAGTCGACTACATACATAACTAAGTTGGAGTTATTTTAGAATTTGATATCGACATCTATTGTATTAATTTTTTTTTCATCTCCAAGTTTTTAATACTCATTACTATATATCTTTTTTGTTGGGATATATAATCTTCTATTGAATGCTTATTATTTATTTTGGGGATTATATAAATATAATTTTATTTGATTTCTAATGTGTAGAAATATATGAAACACAATAATAAGATTTGAACATATTTGAGAAGTTATAAACATGCAAACAATAGGATTCATTAAAATTATAAAATGAATCTGTAGGAATGGTGGACCATGAAATGCTTCAACCACGACCAGAGAAGAAGAGGATCACAAGGGAGAAGGTAGAGGGAGAAGATAAAAGGAGAAGATAGATAGAATTTCCTTTCGCGCTTTTTTTTCCATATGTTTGATAGCCTTTTATATAAAAACCTATATTAAAAGGCTATTAAAAGTGATATTTGTTGTAGTGCAAGTTTGTTAATTTGATTATAAAAGGTGAGAGCAAATGTATTTTGAGTCCAAGGTTGGATGTGCATATAAAATATAATAAATTTTATGGGATAACTAGGTTTCTATCTCTACTTGAACAAATCACATGTGATGGACTTTGATGTCATTTGTTATTTATGCACAATGGCCTTAGAAATCCATTTTTAGGAGACATTTTCAAGTCAACTTATTTTACTTGCGAGCTTCAGCGCCCAATCGTTTCTCATCAGGTGACTATATTATTGTCCAAATTCTGAACACTTGATATAAACAATTTCATTTTGAATCTTTCGTTTGTTGTAGTTGCTCTTGCTAAAGTGGGTTCTTTAGTATTGGTGCAAATTTTTTATTCTAGGATTCATGACTTCGTTGTTCAAGGTAAATTTCATTTTCATTTCCATTTTTAAATAACAAGATATTTTCCTTTGATTAATATTTCATTGCATAGTTAATTCATTTTTGCCTTCAATAGGTTATTTGGGTGTGTCAAAGACATCTTTCCAAGTTCTATGGGGACATGTTTGAGAGTTTATATGAATTGGATTAAGAAAAAGTTTTATTTCAATTTATTTTTATTTGTGAGACTCATTTTGGTGCCAGATGTTGCCATTTTAGTTTGGGTGTCAAGGAAGTAGGTCGATGGTATTTCAAATTATCTTTGACATGTGGTGGTAGACTGGTAGCACTTGTTGAATAATTTAAAATTCTCCCCTTATATAAATTATCTTAACTAATGGCAGTTGTTTCTTATCCCAAAAGAAATTTATTTTGTAATTTTTAAATGTTTTATAGCTTCTGATTGATATTATAGTTTTGTCACCCTTTTTTGTTTGATGTATTAGTAAGTTTTGAGGTTATATTATCTTATAACTTAGCTAGTTTTCTTAGATTTTCCATTATATTTTAATTTTCAAAATGTGTCCCCTCGTATAGAAATTGTTTGACTTTTAACTAACTATGTTTGAACAGAAAGGTAGGTTTACAAGAATTCTAATATAATATGAAAATTCGAACATAATTTGTTAGTATTTTTGTCTCCAGAGTAGAATCTTGAATTAAAGTTATGAACTAATAGTCAACAAATCACAGTTGAAATTGGCTAAGTGAGGATTAGCAACTTGCTAAACTTTATGTATTTAATAATCATGCTACTCTTCTTAGTAACTTTTAATTTGTGTTTTATATTTTACTAAACTTTTGTTGAAAATTACTTCTGAAATTTATTTTGTTGTTGGATATTTATTATTATTTTTTTCTGGTTGTTGTAAACAAACATGGTGGAGTAAGTTTGCTTGTAATTAAATAGTTTTATAAGATATTTTAAAGAACGAAAAGATAATTATTAGTGATGCTGAAGTTATAAAAGCTTATGATTCTAGTTATGATTAATAATAAATACCGGTGAGAAATTGTAGTAAGAACGTAAGATAGCATTTAAAAGAGCTATAAGAACATATATAAAACAAGCATTTCAACAAGTAATTTATTGTTATAGAAAATGTTATTAAATAATAATCATAGCATTAAAATTATGCAGTATAAAGTCTTCTATATCATTTTTTATAGTGTTTAAAAAATGTTATGGATGTTGGGACTTTCAATTACATGGGCTATGACAGCATGCTTAAAAATGCTATAGAATGTCTTTTATAGCATTTCTTCATTGCTATAAAAAATGTTATAGAAGGTCTTTTATAACGTTTTCTTTTACTGGTATAAAATATATTATAAGACTTTTTATAGCATTTTTTACTAACACCGGAATTTTTGATGACATAGACTATATGCCAACATTTCGAAGACGCTATAGAATAACTATGATCGCGTTTTTTCTATCGCATGTTATATTTGTTGTAGTGGCCTCATTTCAAGCATCCTAACCTGCCTCTAGAAAACATACTTATTAATGTTGACTTCCTAAACTTGCACTTCAAATATATGTTAATCTTAACTCCATGTTACTCTAACTTAATCTTCTAGACTTAACATTTTCAACTTGCTCGTCCAACATCTCTTTAGAATCTAAACGGATTCCATTATTTGAAAGAAAAAATAGATACAAAACCTTACACGTGATCTTCAAAAGTAAAGATATGTGAGTAGTGGGTGATAAAACCCGAATCCTATGGAACATTGGAAAGGAAGGATTTATAAAGTTGAAATTCCTTTAGTAATTGTTCGATTATGGTGGGATTTTTCTTTCTTCTTTTTCGTTTTTTTTATCTTTATGAGGAATTTATTCCCTCCACTTGGATGTAGTATTTGTTCGATTATAGTTGGATTCTTTTTCTTTTTTTTTTTGTCCACTAGTTGGATGAAAAAACTAAAAGCTTACTAAAACAGTGATATGGACATTTGATTACACTACATTAAATTTTCATTCACATCTCAATATTCGTTACCAATTTCTCACATCTCAATACTTGTGACCAATTACCAATGTAAGAAATGAATCAACATTTTTATTATATCGTAAATGAAAATCATGAAACATAAAAAATAAACATCAAGATATTAATAATGTGAATATTGTATAAATACTAAAGTTTTTAACTTAAAAAAGAATATACAGTGTAGTACTAGTTTAAATATATATTTTTTATTTTTCTAAAAATATTTATCGATACATATCTACATTTTGTTAGTATTTCCATCGAGAGTTATGTAAAATTGAAGTTCCAACATTTTATTTGACATTGACAATTTAAACTTTGATCGAATCTACGAAATAAGCCAATTTAGGATTGGGTTAAGCTAAGAATTATACATGGTTTACGGATTTAGGTCACATTTCCAAAACTTTTTATCACATTTCACATCAAGAGCATTTAGGCAGTAGGTGTATGAGTATAAAAGAGAATAGATTAATTGCATTATTATACACGCTAATTGGATTGAGACCAAGCCTTGTAAATTCATGGCGCAAAGGCAAGGGAAGGGGGAAATGGTTAATCAACAGGTTGTTTCTCCACTAACATTGGTATTGGTGGGTCGTACAGGAAATGGAAAAAGTGCAACTGGAAATAGTATTCTTGGAAGAAGAGCATTCAAATCGAGGACAAGTTCTTCTGGTATTACTAGATCTTCTGAGTTGCAATCATGTGTCAGGAAAGATGGCAAGGTCATAAATGTGATCGACAGTCCTGGTAATTAGTACTTAATTAAACATTTAAATTTTATAGTTTTAATACGTTCATTTTGGTTTATGTACTTTTAATTTTAGTTCATTTTGATTTTTGAACTTTTAAAATGAATGAACTAAAAATAAATATAGTGTATGGTATCAAATTTTAATATAGTGTATTGAGTTTGAGTATCGTTTTTCAAAGTTGGATTATTAGTTGATTAAGTACCATAGCTACTATATACAAACATTACGTCAATTAGGCTATGCTCATTTTGACAATTTAAGATGAAAATGAATTAATTTAAATCTACTCCTAAACCTATCTAAGTTGGAGATAATATTGGAGAAGATACTTTGGAAAGACCTCATGCAATAGAACATTACTTCATCAATTAAGTCACTTTAATTGAACATGTTATCAACCAAAGTAAAAAAAGTCATAGTATTTAATAAGCTCTCTCAAACCCAGTCAATTTCCGTGTTGAGAAATAAAAACTAACAAGTCCCTAAATTTTTTAGGGCCGATTTGGATTGTTTAAAGGAAAAAGTATTTTTTTAAAAATTCATTTATATTTAAATATTTTTTTTATAAAAACTGTTTAAAATACATTTCAAAAGCTATTTTGAATGGTTGTCAAATACTCAAATTTTGTCCAAAATGATTTATTTTTTAAATTAAATACTAAAAAATGTATTCCAAACACATTGTTAAAGTCACTCAACGAATTTAAACTCCTTTAAGACAACCTGTCGTATGAAGATTTACGGTCAATCATACAATTATTAGTCTAATCCAAATATCTCTCTCAAGCTATATAAACTTAAAAGCAATAAAATAGACATTAACTGACCTAGAAAATAAAAAGCATTAAACATATAAATGCACAAATGGTCATTGCCCTATGAAAAGAGACTTTAATTAAGTAGCTAAGAAAGTCCAAAACAATAAATCAAGGTCTAAAGAATGTTGAGATGTTGTCATCTCGAAAATTTTTGCTGCAACACTTCTATTGATGACCTTAATGCTCCAAAAACACTCATCTAAGTTCCATTTTCTTCTATTTCACATTTGAGTCGTAATTTTTTATTTGAATTGCTCAAATCTTGTAATTTGATCAAATAACTAGTGAAATTCCAAAATTTAATTTAATCATATAACATAATATATTACCGATATTGTAATTGAATGATCATTTGCAGGATTGTTTGATCCAAGTGTTAGTTCAGAATACATTGTAACAGAAATCGTGAAATGCATAGATTTAGTAAAAGAAGGTATTCATGCAATTATCTTAGTTTTTTCAACGAGGACTCGATTTTCGAAAGAAGAAAAATCTACTTTTCAAACACTTCAAACTTTGTTTGGAACAAAGATCGTGGATTTTGTCATTGTCCTCTTCACCGGAGGGGACGAACTCGAAGATAATAAAGAAACACTGGAAGATTACTTGGGTCGTGAGTGTCCTATGGGGTTGAAGGATATCATAGCCGCAAGCAAGAATCGCTGCTTGGTTTTTGATAACAAGACCAAGAATGAAACAAAGAAGGTTGAACAAGTAGAGAAATTGATAGAGATGGTGAATGGAGTTGTACAACAAAATGGAGGAAAAGCCTACACTCATGCCTTGTTCTCTAATCTCAAGTTTGAGACCAAGTTGCAAGATGTGAAAACCAAGCTTGAACAACAATTGGAGTGTGAAAGACAAGCAAGACTTGAAGCAGAACAGAGAATGCAAGAATTTAAAAACAAATCCATTGAAGAAATTCAAGTCCTCAACGACCGTCTACGCGACGCACTTGAAAGGCCACTGCCACCGCCACCGCCACCACCTCCACGAATGCGACAACCAATGCTGTGGCCTTGTGTTATTGTATGACTGCATTAAATTGGTATGTCTCTTCAAAACTAATAAAAACAAGTTTGGAATGTCTTTCATGGAATGACATTAAATTGTCAAGTTTTACTTTGGTCCTTGCTTGCGTGTATTATAATTTGCAACGTAGGAGGGATTATGTTATTAATTAATGGAAAAATCATCTTTCTAGTCGTTGAATCTTCAAGAATATTTCGATTATGTTTGAAAATTTCATTTAGTTTAGGTGAAACTCCCATAATGATAATAAAAATAACCTTCATTAACTAATTGATACACAATAACTAATATACACAATTTGCGCATAACGAAAAACGGCTTTAATAGATCAAATATCATCATCAAGAGATCAAGTGTGCAAATTAATTATACTTGAAGACTAAAAAGATTTCAAACTTAATGTCATGCTTTTGGTCTTTGGTTAATAATGAATTGTTTATGAATGGTTAATAATATTAGCATGACATTAATTTGCACACTAAAAAGATCTCTTATAGATTCACTAAAAAGATAAATTTAGAAAACTCAAAGACCAAATGCATCTATTCTTCAAAATTTGAAGACTAAAATTAAAAGTACTTTTTCCTTAGTTAATTTACTATCATATCTTATAGTTATTTTACATCATATACTACGTACAAAAAATTGGGTTAAATTAATTTATCACCATAGAGACTAAATCATTACAGATTGTAAAGTATAAAGGCTAAATCATTTGCTTATTAAAATCCATCGTTTGTGTTGTTATAAATTTGAAAGTATATGGATTAAATTTTTACATTCATGAAAGTTCAGGGACCAAAACTGTTATTTTAGACTTTTTTTTCTTTGTGCATAAACAATTTTTAAATAAATATAAAAAAATAATTTTGGATATTTTGTTAAAAAACAAATATTTTGGATATTTTATTAAAAAATTATGTAAAACCTTGGTTGATTTACATTTCATTTTAAATTTAAGAAAAATATAAAGAAACAGATTACAATTTTTCAAGAAATTATTTTAAAATAAAAAAACCATTTTGTTCCTATAATTTATCGCTTGTTCTATTATAATAGGGTTGTTTTCAATAAAGAAAAATGAACCAACTTATTTACAAATATAGCCAAATTTCACTATCCATCAGTGATAAACCACGATAGACATCTATAGTATTAGTGAATGATATCTTTCGTGGTTTATCATAGAGTAACATTTTGTTATACTTGAAAATATTTTCAGTAGTTTTACTATTTGAAAAGTATAATATCTATATACTTTTTCAAATATTCAAATTTAGTCCTTTATCTATCAATCTATCTATATTTATTTATGTACCAATTTAGAGAAGTTTAAAGTAGAGACACTTTTGATTATTTTGCAGATCATCTCATCCCAAATCCATTGTTGTTGCTCACGAAGATCTCCTATATTTTCTCTATTCGATTTTTTCTATCAACAAGTATAATAAAAATCTAGGTTAAGTTACAAGTTTAATCACTTGAACTTTGACATTTCTATCTATTTGATCCATGAACTTTCAAAAGTAACTACAATAAAAGTGGATTTCCCTGACATTAGATTGGAATCAAATTGGGCATGGAGGGAGGAAACATGTAAAAAAAAAGCGTGTTTTTTGGTGGGAAAAAGCACAAATTTTGAATATCAAGTTTTTAAGTTGTGGCTCCATATAACTATGATTCTCCTATTTGCAGGCCCAAACTACTCAGTATTAACGATCAACTTCACTACAAGACTCAGGGAAGACTGTATCTTTTAAGCTTTAAAAATCTTCAATCGTTTACCTGAATACAGCTCAATCGTGTAGATGAAGCTCTAAGGAACTAGACGATAGTTCAATTATGTAAACGATATTAAGAAGCACTAGACGATTGTGTAGGAAATAGTTGAATTGAACTAGACGATCGTATAGACGATATTTGAGGAACTAGACGATGTAAAGTTGAGCTAAACGATCGTGTAAATGATGCAAGATGAACTAAACAATCGTGTACACGATACTTTAGAAAAAGCTAGATGATCGTAGAGAAAGAAAGAACACAAGTATTTAAGTGGTTCAGCCAAAGCCCTACGTCCATTGTGCAAATAGGGAGGGTCTCTTTTATTACTTCTTCTTTAAACTTCTTTACAGAATGAATGCCTTGTTCTCTCTCTCTCTAGTTGTCGTTACTCTCTTATTCTTTCACCTTTTATATAGGCACTCATTTTAAACGAAGAAACTCTGGTGGTTACAAAAAACAAAACAGAAAGAAGATGACAACGATAAACTGATTTCAACTTCATTTTTATCTTCTGTTCTTTCTATTACAACCACTACCTTTGTAAACATCCAGAGAACTTTTCCCTTTTTACTTGTTTAGCTAATCTTGAGCTAACCTTTTTCAAGTAACTCGAACCCAAGGAGTTCCAAGCAACGACCAAGCTTGGTTTGAGAAACTGTCTTGTTCAGTATATCAGTCGCATTGTCTGAGGTATGTATTTTTACTACCTCAACTTCCCCTTTCTCAATCTCTTGTCTAATAAAGTGGTACTTGATGTCAATGTGTTTGGTTCTACTATGAAACTATTGATTTTTAGACAAATAGATTGTGCTCTGATTGTCACAATATTTTCTCACTTTTGTTGTGTTATGTCGAAATCGTTTAGTAACCCCTTCAGACACAAACCTTCTTTGACAACCTCAGACAGAGCTATAAACTCAACTTCTATTATGGATAAGGCCACAATAGATTTCAAACTTGCCTTCCAACTTATTAAATTATTTCCCCATAGGAAAATATACCCAGATAGTGAGCACCTCCTATCTAGATCCTCTACATAATTAGTATCCACATAACCATACATTTCATCATTGGAGGAGTCATTCTGTCTGTATAAGATCTGTGCTTCCTTTGATGAACAAAGATGCCTTAGTATCCATTTAACTGCTTCCCAAAGTCATTTACCAGGATTGGCCATGTATCTACTGACTAAACTTGTAATCTAAAACAGATCTGGTCTAGTTGAAGTCATTAGATACATTAAGATCTCACTGCTTAGGAATAGGGAACAACCTTCATATGGTTAATGTGATCCTCATTTGTGCTCTTAGAACTGTGTACTACTGAAAGTTTAAAATGAGGTCCAAGAGGAGTGCAACAGGCTTAGCACCATCCATTTTGAACCTCGGTATTTTTCCATAGTATTAAGGTTGACTTATATACAATCTGTCTTTCTTTCTATCTCTGTCAATTTCAATGCCAAGAACCCTTCTAGATTCCGCTAGGTCTTTCATGTCAAACTCTTTCTTTAAAAGAGCCTTGACTTGTCCCGACTCTTCTTTGGATCTTTGAGCCAACAATAATATACATAAAGGAGTACATACACTGGTTCTTTGAAGCTTTTAGAGTTGGTATACACATGAATCATAGGAGCTTCTCTTGAATCCCGTTTTAGAGATCACCTCATCAAATCTATCATACCACCACCTTAGTGACTACTTGAACCCATAGATTGATTTGTTTAGTAGACACACCAAGACTTCTTCTCATTTCTTCACATACCCTTGAGGTTGTTTCATGTAGATAGTTTCATTTAACAATCCATGTAAGAATGTTGTCTTCACATCCAATTGGTCTAACTCCAAGTCCTTTTGAACAACTAGGGAGAGGAGTAGCCTAATGGATGTGTGTTTCACAATAGGATAAAAGACCTCTGTACAATTAATCCCTTCCTTTTGTGTGAACTCCTTTGCAACAAGTCTTGCCTTGAATCTAGACTTTTGTACCCTTGGAATTTCTTCTTTGAACTTGTCCGGGGCTAACCATGGCAAGAGATCCACGTTATCATCCTCGTCGTCAAAGCAAATTACCTCATGATGGGACACTTCGATAACCTCGAAGGCATAGCACTCAACTTGAATTCCTCCAATCTCCTAACTGAGTCAGCAATTTGAGCGAACTGATCACTCAAACGATGTATCTTAGCTCTAGTCTTCGTTGCAAGATGAAAATTGTCCTACTGAATATGAAGAAAATCCTCTCGGATGCAGGAACACTCCTGCTACACGGAGAATTGGTGATCAATCAATTCCCTAAGTATATCTTTTAAAGACATACCTCAGTCTCTTAGATGAGCAAACTCTAATGACTTGGGAATGGTGAGATGGTAGTACACTTTACACAAAAATGTATTTAATTTGATGTGCATGCACATCAAGAAAAATATATTTATTGAGAAAAAATATATAAGGCTCATCAAAACGGTGAATTCTTGATTTTTAGATTTGTTGATGATAAAAAGCCATCAAGAAAACTTCTTTCTTCACGGGCAATAACCATCAAGAAAATACCTATGTTGATGGGCAATGCCCATTAAGAAGTTTAAAGTCTTAAGGTGTGAAAAAGTCAAGATTGTGTGCCAACTCATCAAACTTATTAAAGGCGAGAAGGATTCCTATGTTGACGGTCAACGACCGCCATCAAGAAAAGTGTAACACGCCGAGACTTGGGTAAATTTGGATTGATTCTCTCAAATGATTAGGTTTTTTTTTTTTTTTTTTTTTTTCTTAATAATTTTAGATATTTGGAGCCAAATTGAGTTAAATTGTGAAGTTGATTTTTTAATTACTAATTTTCAATAATTTTTTATTTTATTTTAATATTGAAATTTGGAGCCACGATTGAATTAATCTGGAGAAGATAATTAATTTACATTAATATATGATAAGAGATTTAGAATTTTTGGATTTAAATGTATGATGCGAAGGAAAGTTGTCAAGGCTTTCTACCGATCAACTAGTATTTATTTTTACAATCTAACACTTCAACTAACAAGTAGTCTTAGTGGCAAGATTTGGTCGAATCACAAGAAGCTTAAGATGGAACTTCTCTAATTTAAATAAATCTTTGGAAAGTAGTAAAAACGGGGGATTAGGTTGTTTGGTTGATAGAAAAAACTAAATGTTGAAATTTGCGAAAAAGTAAGATAGGTTGAGAAAGAGAGAGATCGAACACAAGATTGCTGACTTAGAGTGTTGGGAATGTCCTAATACTCGCAGTTCATAGTTTTTAAACATATTCTATTTTGCAATAAAAGTATTATTGAGACTTCATTCAATAAAATTGTTATTAAAATTGCATTCTGTTATAAAATCTAATAAACAAACCTACGGCTATAGTATGAATACTTCAACTTTATGAAGAGATATAAAAGATGATCAAGTTTTAGTATATAGCAAAAAAGGTCTATAAGTATATGGATGAGATTGGACACCTCATCCTTAGGACATCATGGATATGGCTCACTTTGTATATCGATACAAACGATGTCATCCTAAAATCGTTCAGTGAAGACATGCGAGTGACGGCATCCTATGCAAAAGATGTTTGCATAAAACTGGGCCACGAAATAGTCAGTTTTCTTTATAACAACCGTTTACTATTAAAATTGACTATTTCAAATCGGACCTAAGGTAACTTAATCTTAATCTTGAGCTAATTTTGAACTTCTGTTTATTCGAGATTATCCTTTGATCTGCATAGGTAAGAGTGGTTCAACATCACCGCTCAATAAGCTTCCTATTTTGGGAATAAAACTGGATAGATAGCTGGAGACATAATTCTGCAAGAAGAAATTCACTCCTACCTGTCTTAGGGCTAGTAGATAAGTTGTTCCCTTAAGTACTGATTGTTGGACTTGAACAAAGGGGCTCATACCTCTTATGACAGAGAGGGATATGGTTTATTAGTTGGACTATAAACCAATTTTTCAATAGAGGATCAGTGGAGACTTTAGGAGCAAGATGTATTTATAAGGGTAAAATGATAATTTTGATCTAGTTGTAAATACAAACGATCTGTGAATGATCAACTTACTGATTGTGGTTAAATCAAGTGGGAAAATATATGCATAGTGAGGAGAGTGCAACTACTGAATTATGGTGGTATGTCTCGGTAGTTGATCAATATTGATTAAATCTGTTTAAAGAGTTTAGCCAATTAATCTCAAATTGGAGCTCATGATCTATAGGTTCGTAAGGTCCCTCTACTAGCTCGTAAAAGATTAAACATTGGATTGAAATATTGAATGAATTTGAAATGTTCAAATTCAATTTAAGGTTTGGATCATTATATTCAATATAATTCACATTTTAATTTATTGAAATTAAACGTATTTGGAAAGTTCAATATATTTAAATAATGATATATTGATTACATGAATAGGGATTCATGTTTGAACTTGGTATTTTATTAATTTAATATTTGATACTAAATTATTATTATTTAATTAACTATTTAAATTAAACCAATTTCAAATTGGAAATTCAATTTCAGAAATTTAATTTATGTTTAATTTAGTTAAATAAAAAAATTAAATTCAATGAAATTTGAAAAGCTGATTAAGCAATGGATTTGTCCCAAAGTTTTTAGTTGGAGTGGATTTTTCCATAAATTAATACCTAGCCCACTTTATTAGTGCTTTTTGAAGTGTCAACTAGCTGATTAACTAAGTGCTTACATGTTTAAGTTGAATAAATACTTCTGATTTGACCAGAATTAAGGGGATGCAATTGATTTTGAAAAAAATTCTGCTGAAATTTTTCTTCTCAAAAACTCTCTACAAACCACTTAAAATTCCCTTTCAATTAAAGAGTTCTACCACTCAATCCAAGGTTGTGATTTGTGGAGAAGAAACTCTTGGTGGTCTACCCAAAAGATTGAATGTCAATTTCGTAGAGCTTGCAAGCACTGAGTAGAAATCTACAAAGGTAGTAAAACTGAAACCCTATTTATTGTCTTGAAACTATGAGTTTGCATGTTTGTTACTTAAATTGATATAATTAGACTGCTTAATGATTTTGTTAGCTTCCGTATATGACATGTTTACTTTATCATAGAGATCGTTGGATTTTCTATGAATCTAATCATTGATTAATCATGAAAACATTCTTGAATTAACTATTTCTCATGCCTAATCAAATGTAGAGAAAGCCCTAACAAACTTTGTGATGAAAATCAACATTTCATCGATTTCTAAACTAACTAAATATTGTTTGTTAATTGCATTACATTCTTGGACTGATTAAGACATTAAGCAAAAATGATCAATTCTAATCTAATTCATTTCCAATATTTAAGTTTTGCTATGAATTAGGTGATTCTAGATAGCCTAGAAATCATATCATAATTAAAACTAAAACCTATTGTTACTTAATTAAGCATGCTTTCAATGCAATTATGGAGATTAAAAATCATGCATAACAAAGATAAACATACAAGAAATTGAGTTGTCAATTCGATCTACCTATATGTTTGTTCTATAAATTAAATCGAAGAAAGAAAATCAATAAGAAATAGTAAGATTCAAGAAGAGTTCATAATAAATCTCACAAAATCCAAAGAAAAACCTATTTCCTAACAAACTCCTTGATGAAAATCAACCTGTTGTCAATTCCTAAATTGACTAAATTTTGTCACGCCAGCCCTTTCATCTAGTCAATCATATCATGTTCTTGGATTTATTAAGACATTAAGCAAGAAAGGCCAATTCTAACTTAATATATTTCCAATCTTTAGGTTTTGTTATCAATTAGGCGATCCTAGATAGCCTAGAAATTATGTCATAATTCAAACTAAAACCTACTACTACTGAATCAAGCATGCTTTCAATGCGATTATGGACATTAAAAATTATGCATAGTAAAGACAAGCATACAAGAAATTAAGTCGTCAATTCAATCTACCTATATGCTTGCTCTAGATATCAAAGAAAAGAAAGGAAATCAATAAGGAATAGAAATATTTAAGAAGAGTTCATAATAAATCTCATAAAATCCAAAGAAAAGCCCTACAAACCTAAAAACACCGACATTGTGGCCTTCAATCGTGTTAGGTTCTCAAAACGTGTAGCAGAAGAAAATATGATCATTGAGCATTCTAATTCCTTAATTGTGGCAACAAATTAAGTATGTTCATCAAATAATAAGTGGGTTTCATGAATATCTATATAGATCTTCTTCAAGCTTGAAAATCAGCTGCAATCTTCTCCTCTTCTGGTCGTGAACCACCACTAGGACTTACCTACTATCCTCTAAGAGTTTTAGATTGAGTTGTAGGACTCAAAATAAACTGAATTATAGGGAATTCTTAGGAGAAGTTCTAGTTTACTACTTAGCTGAAGAACTCTTCTTATTTCTCTAGGTTTATGCAAAATCTCAGGTATCGCATGCCTTTTTCTCAGCATTAGGAGTTTCTTTTTGTAACAAGACTTCATGCAATCAAATTGCACACATAAATAACAGCTCCTCCTTAGAAATTTGCATGGAATTTAAAGTGGTTGGTGAATGAGGTGCTTGAAAAAATTGAGTGGAAAAATCCCACTTCACTACAAGAATTTTCACCTTTCCCCACGCAAAAAAGTTGAGCAAAGTACTAAAAATGTTGGGATAGGTTATGCTAACGCATTTTTTTGTGTCAGCATAATCATCGTCGTATCCATGTCGAGAGAAGTTCCTCCAGATAAAAACGATTTTCGTTATCATACAAACCATTTTTGACAAGACAATTGCTTGTGTCGGCATATGTTTTTTTTACCAAAAAATACAATTTGCATCGGGAAAAGCATAGTCCTAAACAACAAAATTTCAATTCAATATGCAGAATTCAGTCAACGTTATTTGTGTCGGCATATTTTTATAATTTTATATATCTTTTGTAACAATTAAATAACAAATTTTTTATTTCCTTAATACCTGATTATGCACAAACAAAAAATAATCTTCACACAAATCAATCGAGGATAAATATAACAAAAGTAAGCTTATATATTTAAAAATAAGACTAATATTCAATACACAAACTATAAAATTTTACGAGCAAAAACTGTATATATAATTATATTTGAGTTTTTCTAACTTCTTACAAATTTCCTATACTAAAAAAAAGTTGAATTTTCCCTAGGCCAAAATAAGTGAGATACTAAATCAAACTAAGTAATCATCTAACAAAATCTTCTTGCAATCTCCAAAAAAATTATCTTCAAGAATTTACAGGAACAACCTGAAATAGGAAAAAAAAATGTTTAAAATGATTATGAGGAATGATCCCTCTCTCAAGCTACAAATATGTTAAACATGTTGTCAATGTTCATAATTAAAACATGAACTCCACAAACAACGACTTTACTATCTAAAAAGTGATTAGAATGGTTATAATTAAGACGTGAACAACTCTCCCACATTACGAGCATGTCGTAAATCCACTTAAAAAAATAGATAAATGCCCACTGAATCTCCATAACTATCAGATTCCTATAAATAAGCCAAGAACTTGTTCCTTTAAAGTTCACAATTAGGCTTCAAGATAATCTAAAATACAATTACAACATATACATCCCCCCTCCCCTCTCAAGCTACGAATGTGTCCTAGTTTCATTTAAACTCCATTTAAACCACAAAGTAACAACAAAAGTTTCTAAGTAGGAGGTGTCATGCATTGGAAGCCTTAAGAGGTGAGGAAGATCGGTTCCTAAAGCCTATAAATACCACCACCTGGCTACTCTTTAATTCATAACCCGAAATATCTTCAAAAGATATTAGGAAGAGTGTTTGAGAGAGATTCGGAGGAAGTTGTGCATTGATCATGAAGATCATGTGTTGATAGCAAGACCATGCGTTGATCAAGTGGTTCCAAGAAGGAGATGTTGTCGGACAGTGAAGTCATGAAGTAGCATCAACTTGGGACGAGGAGTTCTCCCAGACTACTTGTGCGTTTTGAGTGATTTCAAAGTCACTTGAAAGCTGTAAGAGTCTAGTTTTCAAGGCAGGGTTCTAGAGAATAAGCTCAAAGGAATCAGGCTGAAGAATGAGGAAAAGACATAACGGTCAAGCTCTCGGGTAAGCTTAGGCAAGTCTTAATGATTTGAGGATTCCGGCCAAACCACGAAGAGTTCTAAGCTGAGATTTTAAGGTAAGATTCCTGAGAAATTTCTAAACTTGTTTGAAGAAGGAAGTACCTCAAAATAAGGTCGGAACTATAAGTAATCTAAGCATGAAAATTGAATCTGGATTCTAGGGTTCAAAAGAGAGTCTGAGGAAACTGAGGAACTTCTAGAAAGAAAGGTTCCTACCTAATCAAGGTGAGTGGTATTTTCTTTAAGTCTTAAGTATATCTTTTAGAGTATATGTATATGCTTATGTTGTGAATGATTAATTAGAATGAGAATGAAATATGTGATCGGGATGGTTAGGGGTTCAATAGACCTAGTTCCTGAGCCCGAAGCAGAACCTCACTGGATGGTCAGGGGACCGAGAGGTCTAGTTCTTGAGCCTGTGAGAAGAACCTCGTATGGGATGGTCAGAGGGCTAGCAAGCCTAGCTTCTGAGCCCATAAGCAGGGATCTATATGCACATAGGGAACGTAGGAGAGTATGCGTTTATGACTACCATCAGTTTAACTACCTACCATGTGTGTAGGTAGAGTTGAGAATAAAATCATTATGATTAGTATCAGTTTAACTATCTACCATGTGTGTAGGTAGAGTTGAGAACATACTCATTCGAGACTGAGGTTTGGATGTTAACTTCGTAGTTGTGATATGCTTGTATTAGTATGAATTGAAAGACACTCTAGAAGTTGCTTACCATTCCCTGAGCTTCTTGAAGCTCATTATTTTCTTCATGTTTTTCTTCCTAAGTAGCAAAAGGTGAGAAGTTCCAGGGTGCTGCTAAGGTCAAGGTCTGCCATGCCACAACCACATTTCTAGTTTTAGAGTTGTTGATGTAAACTTTGTAGTTAAGTCTGGGAGTTGTATAAGCATTATACTGTTTGTAATAAAATGAGTGTAGTCAAACAGCTGTTGTTTATATACTTGACTTAAAGTTTTATGAGTGTAAAAATGTTCAGATGGGTAGAAGGTATCCCAAAAGAGTGGTATTTTCCGTCCTCATGCCTCATTTCGAGCTCTAGAGGCAGGCTCGAGAGGGGGTGTGACAAATTGACTATATGAAGGAGATATTCCATTAGGAAATAAATTTCATTCTACTCCATCTAATGTCTAAGACATTGAATTCTGACAATTTTTACATGGGCATCTCATTTTCCCCTCTCCATTTACATTAAACTTTGCCACTTTCATGAATTGTGCAACTTCGTCAATGTACTCTCTTGAGAATTTATCTTTATGCTTAATCCAATCCTTATTCATCACTGAACCACGTCAATAAAGCATATCTAAGTTTTGGCTATATGAAGGAATTATTCCATTATCTCCAAGTTTTGGCCTTTATGATGAGAACAAGAGAGAAATTACTACATTTCTAGTGTTCCTTCTTACTTTACAGAAGGGTCAGTCTGCATCGAGCATGTGACGAGAACATTAATAAGGAAAAATGGTCAAATATTTAGGATTGTGAACCTTTATTGACAACAACTAAATAAATAAAGCTAAAAGGGAAAATGATTTCCATTTTCTATTTTTTTTTTCAACATTTTCATTTTTCTTCACAATCTTTTTAATCTATCAAATAAAACGACTCTTTACTAGAGTTTTTTTCAATGATATGATATCAAATTTACCTTTACCTATCAACTTAAGTTTTTGGTCAATCGATGATTTAACATTAGCAAGTAAAAGGTGTGAAATTTAGTTAATTTACTTTAAACATCCTTAACAATTTTATAAAACTTAAAGAATATTATATATCCATAAAAAGGAAAGATTAAACTTCAATATTAACAAATGAATCTCATGCACAAAATTAAGACCAAAATACACAAATAATTCATCCTTCATTATATCCATCCATATACAAACCATAGATAGAATAACAATTTCATCCATAAACAAATGAATATCCTAATTTCAATCTGAAACAAAACCCTTTATCAGAATAATAACACAGATGGAACCTACGAATAACACTTATTAGAAGAAAGCAAAGAGATGGAAGCAACCTTGCGTTCATTATGTTTGTCTCTATTTCACCACAGACATGTGGGAAAGCGGCCGATCACTAAAAGGTGTACACCAAGAGAAAAGCGAAATCGTACTTATAGCTTTAACGCAATTAAGAAACTTGCACTGTTTATATTAGTTATCTTTCTCTTTCTGCTTTGTACATAAGACTTGCCACCGCATTACACGTTCTTTACATAATCTTCACAGCCAGCCTGGACCCCAGCTTCTTGTATCATGAAGCCTGTATCTTATATCATCTTGCTTAGGTTTACTCCACTTTATTTTGTTATCGCATTTTTACTACTTTACTTTACTTTACAACAATTTTATATACTTATACAAAACACTTTTTAAAGATTGAAAACCCTAGTCGCATGTATCATAAACATAATGCAATAACCTAAAACAATCCGTGTTTTCGACTTCGGATCACACCGAGAAACTTGCGGTGGAAGTATACTTGGTTCCAACGCAAGGAAACTTTTGACAACGCATAACATACTACAAGAATATTCATAATTAACGCATTCCTAGAAGTAGTATCGCATCATCTTGTGTGCATTGCATATCATATCCATAGCGATCAACAAGTTATTGTATGCTTAGCATATCGCAATTTAAATGTCACCAAGTTTATGGTTCCATTGCCGATGCACCTTAAGTATGCTTACTTAGGAAGTACCGACACGTTACCAGTTATCATTTCTTCATCGCTAAGTAAGAAGAAAGAAGATGCGCTCATACAGATCCTAAGAAATAACGCAAAGGCCTTAGGATGGACCTTGGCAGACATTCGGGGAATCAATCCCTCGTATTGTATGCACAAGATTCGTCTAGAAGAAGGAAAGATTGGATCAATAGAAAGGCAACATAACTTGAACCCTGCCATGAGGGAGGTCGTGAAGAAGGAAATAGTAAAGTGGCTGAACGAGGTGTCATCTACCTGATATATAGCAGCTGGGTGAGCCCAGTATAGTGTGTTTCAAAGAAAATAGGGATGACAGTCGTCATTAATGACAAGAATGAATTGATTCCCACAAGGACGACTACGGGGTGGAGAATTTGTATGGATTATCACAAGCTAAATTTGGCCACTAAAAATGACCACTTCCCACTCCCATTTATTGATCAGATGTTAGACAAACTTGCGGGGAATGAATTTTTCTACTTTCTTGATGGCTATTCAGGGTATAACCAAATAGTAATTGCACCGAAGGACGAAGACAAGACAACCTTTACGTGCCCATTTGATACGTTTGCATTCTGATGCATGCCATTTGGACTCTGTAATGCACCAGGCACTTTTCAACGATCCATGATGGCAATATTTTCAGATTCCTTGGAGGAGTTAGTCGAGGTATTCATGGATGATTTCTCAGTCTTCGGCAGTAATTCTGACTCCTATTTTCTAACCTTGAAAAGGTCTTGAAGAGATGCGTGGCAATAAATCTTGTTTTGAACTGGGAAACATGCCAATTTATGGTAGAAGAAGGAATAGTTCTGTGTCTATAAATATCTAAGGTAGGATTGGAAGTCGATCAAGCTAAGATCGACACAATTTCTAAGTTACCCCCACTAGTGAACGTAAAAACACTTAGGAGCTTTCTGGAACACGTCGAGCTTTATAGAAGGTTTGTTCGATATTTCTCTCAGATTGCAAGGCCCCTAAGTGCACTCCTCAAAGCTGATCGAGAATATAATTTCAATGACGCCTGCACCAAAGCATTCAACACATTGAAGGATGCGCTCATCTCCGCACCCATGTTGATTGCGCCAGATTGGACGCAACCATTTGCGTTGATGTGCGATGTTAGTGGATATGTTGTGGGTGCAGTTTTGAGTTAGCGCAAGGATAAGGTATTGAATCCTATTTATTATGCAAGTAAAACACTGAATGATGCGCAAGAGAACTATACAACCACAGAAAAGGACATGCTCACAGTGTGTTTACATTGGAAAAATTCCGACAATACATAATCGAAACAAACATTGTGGTGTCTACGGATCACTCTGTATTTGATGATGAAGAAGGATGCAAAACCAAGGCTCATACGGTGTGTGTTGCTCCTACAAGAGTTTGACCTAGAGATTAAAGACCGGAAGGGCACCAAGAACCAAGTCGTAGATCATTTGTCAAGATTGGAGAATTGCGAGGTTCAAGGGACAGAAAAAGATATTGAGGAAAGATTCCCCGATGAGTTGCTGATGACAGTAGACATTAATGTTCCCTGGTATGTGAACAGAGTAAACTTCATCATGTGGGTCAAATACCGAATTACTATACGTACCTGCAGAAGAAGAAGCTAAGACATGATACTAAATTTTATTTTTGGGACGATCCATTCCTATATCGACTTAGATCTGATCATATATTACGTCGATGCGTTCCTGAGTATGAAGCCAAGCACATCTAGGAGCTATGTCATGAGTCCCCATATGGAGGACATTTTGGGGGCAGTGGACCACAGTAAATGTCCTACAATGTGGCTACTTCTGGCCAACACTTTTTAAGGATGCCCATGCCCATGTGGTGCAATGCGACAAATGTCAGAGGACGGGGAATATGTCTAAACGAAATGAAATGTCATTGACGTTAATATTAGAGGTTGAATTATTTGATGTTTGAGGAATTGACTTTATGGGCCCATTTTCACCATCCGAAGGTCATCAATATATTCTGGTTATGGTTGATTACATATTAAAATGGGTTGAGGCCATCGCATGTGCCAAGAAGGATGTGGCCATAGTGGCAAAGTTTCTGAAGAAGAACATTTTTGCTCGATATGGGATGCCACAGACCTTAATCAATGATGAGGACTCTTACTTTATCAACCACATAATTGCCAACCTGTTGACTAAATTCAACGTCAGCCATCGAGTTGCAACTGCTTATGACCCACAGACTAATGGGCAGATAGAGATTTCTAACAAAGAGATCAAAACTATCTTTGAGAAGGTAGTCAATACTTCCAGGAAGGATTTTTCACCCAAGCTTGATGAAGCATTGTGGGTATACAGGACGGCCTATAAAACACCAATTGGCATGTCTTCGTGCGCCCTGGTCTTTGAAAAAGCTTGTCCTTTGCCGCTCGAGTTGGAACATAAGGCGATATGGGCTTGCAAGAAGCTGAAGTTTGATTTAGCAAGTGCGGGGAAAGTCTGGAAGCTACAACTGAACAAGTTGGTCGAATGAATGAAGGGACGCTACGAGAATGCCAATATCTATAAGGAGAAAACCAAGAAATGACATGACAACCGCATAAACGACAGGACATTCACCGAAGGTTAATAGGTATTACTATTCAACGCACGTTTGCGATTGTTCCCAGGGAAGTTGAAGTCTCGTTGGACTGGGCCATTCCGAATTAAGACAATCTTTCCTCACGGCGCATTGGAACTAACAACTTTAGATAGGAATGATGCATTTAAAGTCAATGATCAACGGACTAAGCTCTACTATGGAGGCAACTTTTGATCGACGCATGGACACCATTGACTTGGGCAAGCAGGATTAACCGCTTGCAGGGAAAGCGATTGCGGTAACACTAAGAACTTCTTTCAATCAGCCTCTCTATCTATGTTTACTTGTTTTCTTTACAGCTTTCCTTTACCACTTTCTAAATTCCATTATTTACTATCAATTAGGATTAGTTTTTAATGCTTTTTGTATTCCATTCCAATTTAATTTTGCATGTATTTCCATTCCTTTAATTTAGTAGCGACAGTCGTATAATTTTTGTGAATGATTGGATGAATCACAACAAAGTCGTTTCGACTTACGTTTTTTATGAATTAAGAAGAGAAGAAAATAAACCGATATGTAATGAGATGATGAGTGTAGAGAATGGTAACAAGAAACACCGTACATCTAGTACACCCAAATACGTTGCGGTGAGGGGTGTGTTGCGCGCGTATATATCCTTTGCCTAGCCTTAGCTAAATACACTATGTTGAGGTATCCTTCAAAAATGTGTTTAGTTAAGGGGTGTGTTGCAGGGATGTATGTATTGTTACCCGTCCTCGATAAAAATATATCTGCGTTTATTGGAAGCATGGTGTGAATTTTAATCGTGCACCCTTCTGAATAGAATCTGAAAGAAAAAGATGAAATTTTTTTACTCTTGTAAAATTAAAAAAAAAAAAAAAGAAAAATTTTTGTACTGTATTCATTTATATTTATTTGTATACTTTGTTAATATTCAATACAATTGAGTACATATTTATTCCTTTTTGCCTATGCCTTTTTCTTTATCTTCTTTTGTTAATTTTTGCGATGTTCTTAATATTTTATTTTTACGATCTTCATTGCATTGCTATAATGTATTATATGTTTATACTTAGAAACATTTCCCATACTTAGTAAATTCTGTCTAATACTTAGTTAATTCTTAGTTTAGCACTACTTTACCTTTTATCTTTCAAGTTTTGTTCAAACCTTCTTTTTGAAATTTTCTCCTAAGTGTTTGTCTAGTCTATCCAAACAACGCAATGAGAACCTTGCTCATCTTTAAATTTAGGGGTGGGGAAGGTCTGAGCAGATGAGATCAAGAATATGCAGTATTTAAGAAAATGCGTTCATTTTCCGTTTAAAAAAAATTATACAAAACTCCAATGTCAGTGCAAGGGAAAACATAAAAAATATTCCGAAACTGATAAGAGTTTAGTTGTGAAAGGAATCTGCTCGTAGTTGGATGTTCGTATGACACCCATAAGAGCAAGCCAAAATGAAGGTGGGTTTCCAAGAACAACGTAGTATGAAAAGAAAAGAAAAAGAAATAAAAAGAAAAATAAAAGAATGCAAGAGACAACTCCTCTGAATATCATGAGTTGAAGTTGAAATTGGTACACAACAGTAGTTGGATGTTCGCATGACACCCATGGGAACAAACAAAAACGAAGAGTGTAATCATGACCAACAATCTCTAAATAAATGACGCAAAGTTTGCTCACCGCATATAGATACATCAAATTGTTTTGACAAAGAAGAGATAAACATTTTATTTTGAAAACTAGAAAAGCATCTTTGAGCAGAATTTTGTTAGATAGAGGAATAAAGTAGGGCGTTGCTAAGAATTAGCAAGGATAGAAGGAAATTGTGATGTCAAGTATTGTGCCTAAGTGTAACATTCGGAGCAACCAATCGCCGCAAAAATATAGGATAGGAATTGAGCATGATGCTCGCTGGCTGACTATGACGATTGCCCTCACTCTCAAGCCGCTTGCCTTAGTAGAAGATATGCTTGAGGATAAGCATATATCTAAATTCGGGGGTGTGATAACTTGTAGAAATACAAGTTATTTATGTCACCTTATCTAGAAATTGCGGCCAAAAGATAGTGAATATACGTCGATTGTATGAAAATTAGCTTAGAATTACAATAATTATAAATTATTGCAATTACACCCACTAACACTATAGAGATGGAAGACAAAAAGAATTTTACTCTGTTTTGCAAGAAACCAGGTCACCGCTTGCGATTAAGGCTCAAGAGAAACTGATCAATGTATCTCTGTCACATTGTGCCCATCAATCAATAATGAAAAGACGATTACCGCAATGATGGCGCAATGCGACAGTCGATCCAGAGCTGTATTTCAACCGCATGTGGTAATAAATACAATACTACATGCAAGCACCCGATCGAAAGATGCAACTGAACAACGCAAAAGCGGAGGATTGTGCCACGTGTACAACTAACGGTTGTGTAAATTTGACGGTCTGATTGCATAACAGAAGGAATAATTATTCCTCCATCTTCGGAATTTCCATAACAAAAAGTGGGGACCACAAGGCCGAAGTCAAAGTGCTATTTTGCTATGATTCCTCGTTCGAAAAGCATCATGTGCTCAGATCTGTGCTACCGGTTGAGCAAGCCTGAGAAGGAAGCATCATCCATCCGTTCGGATTACTATCCATCGTGGGGCAAAAAGGCAAAAAAAACGGAAAATGGCAATGGGGGAGCGAGAGGGATCCCCGATCCCCACCCATCTGAATCGGTGCCAAGACGTTAGCGCTGTTTGTATTTTTTTTCTATCTATTTTCACATTGTTATTTCATCTTCTTTATCTCTTCATTCATACACCATGTATCAGACACTAAATAAAATTATTAAATGTCTCGATCATTGTTCATATTCCATTCTCTATCTATTTCCGTTCCTCCATTAATCATTTTCTCCATGATGTCTTCATAATTCCATGATAGTTAATATGAATTAAACGAGTAACTTAATTGTGTTAAAAAGATAAATGCGTAGGCATGCTAGATGGCATCTTCACTTGTGAGAGCATAAGTGAAGATACCATTTGATCTATCGAGAGAATGTTAGAAGAATGCGTTAACTAAAAGCGAGTAGTACTTCAGAGTTGGAACCTTGCATTCATACGTTCGTCTCTGTTTAATCACAGACATGTGGGAACACAGCCAGTCATTAAAAGGTGTACGCCAAGAGAAAAGCAAGAACCGTACTTATAGCTTTAACGCAATTATGAAACTTGCGCTGTTTATATTAGTTATCTTTCTCTTTCTGCTTTGTACCTAAGACTTGTCGCTGCATTACACGTTCTTTGCATAATCTTCACAGCCAGCCTGGACCCCAGCATCTTGTATCTTGTATCATCTAGCTTAGGTTTACTGCATTTTATTTTGTTATTGCATTTTTACTACTTTACTTTACTTTATAGCAATTTTATATACTTGTACAAAACAATCTTTAAAGATTGAAAAACCTAATCGCATGTATCATAAACATAACGCAATAACCTAAAACAATCCGTGTGTTCGACCTCGGATCACACCGAGAAACTTGCGATGGAATTATACTTGGTTCCAACGTAAGGAAACTTGTGACAACGCGTAGCATAATACAAGAACATTCGTAATTAACGCATACCTAGAAGTAGTATCGCATCATCTTGCGTGCATTGCATAGCATATCCATAGCGATCAACAAGTTATTGTGTGCTTAGCATATCACAATTTAAATGTCACCAGGGAGCTAGGGGAAAAGAGAGGAAAAGAGAAGAAGGGGGAAATGAGAAAGATAAAGGATAAGAAAAGAATGGTGAAAATTGGGGAGAAAATAAAATGGGGGGAAAGAACATGGGGGTTTTTAAAGACTTTTCCCCACACATATTTTTGTTGGGAAAAGATTCAAGTTTAGTCGGCATAAATTTTCTTAAAAAAATATGCACGTTACACTATTTTGGCCGATGCATTAAATTTTCGTCGAAATAAATATGCCTATACCAACAAAAATGAATGTGTCGGGAAAAAATATCAGAACAGGTAAAAATTCTTGTAGTGCTTTGTGGGTTTTTCAATTTCCAAATTTTTCCATTTCAATTTGAAACAATTTTCAAAATCAAAACTCATTTTTGAGTTTTAATTCAAATACACTTAAAAAATTATTCATTTAACAAAATTAATTCTATTAATTAATTTTTCAAATAAAATTAATAATTAATTAAATAATTAAATTAATTCTATTAATTTAATATTAAATATTAAATTAATTAAACATTAATTTCACTACCATGAATTCCTATTTATGAAATTAATATTT
>NC_052360.1:30024582-30095509 GCF_009727055.1 Benincasa hispida
CTATTAATTTAATATTAAATATTAAATTAATTAAACATTAATTTCACTACCATGAATTCCTATTTATGAAATTAATATTTAAATATTAATCGATTCTCCAATTTTGTGTAATTCTTTAATTAAATATGTAATTATATCACATAAAATTACTAATTCCCTTAATTCAAATTTGAATGATTAAAATTACATTATCATGCTATTCTAAGACTAATTCCATTTGTGAGGTAGTAGGGGGACCTAATGGACTTACAAATCATGGAATGATCTGAAATTAATTGGCTGAACTCTTTATACCAAATTAATCCCTATTTGTTAACTACAGGGTCACTCCACTTAAACTCAATAGTTGCATTCCTCTCACTATAGATATATTGTGTCCATTTGATATAACCATTATTAGTAAATTAACTCTCCACAGGTTGCTCGTAATACCGGCTGGGTCAAAAGATTTTTTTACCCCGAGATTACATCTTGCTTCTTAAGTCCCACTGATCCTCTGATGAACAATTGGTTTGTGATCCAATCATTAAATCGAGTCCCTTTCGAGCCAGTGAGAGGGTGAGGCCCTTTGTTCAAGACCCGGAGTCCACACTTAAGAGAACAACCTCTCTACTATCCCTAAAATTGGGTAGGAGTGAATTCCGTCTCACACCTTATGTCCCCAACTATCTACACGGTCTTACTCCTAAAATAGGAGGCTTATTGAGTCGGCACTATTGAGCCAACTTTCACCTATGCAAATCTAAGGATAATCCCGAATAAACAGGAGTTCATAGTTAGTTCAGGATTAAGGTTAAGTTACCTAGCTCATCGCTATGAAATAGTCGGTTTTAAATAGTAAACAACGTTAAAAAGTAAGAATGACTTAATTCTTGGTCTGATCTTATGCAAACTCATTGCATCGGATGCCCCCGCTCCTTATGTCAATACATGAACAAATCATGATCACTTCGTTTGTAGCACTTTACAACAAATTATAACAACTATATAGTGGGTCACATCTAATAGTGTTACTAGAATAAAGTACTCAACCTTATTTGTATACTATAGATCATTTTGCCTATTTACTCAAACTTGATCCACTCTTATTTCTCCACATAAAGTTCAAGTACTCTTGTAATAATCATGGATCCTTTCGTTTATTGAATTTATTTCCAAAAGGAAATAAGCAGTCCATATATTCAATAATAACTTTATTGAATCCACACTTCAATAACAACTTTATTGATTAACAAAATAAGTTTATTGTTTACAAACCACGAGTTGTAGACATAAAACCCAATATATCGTTCATCACATCCGACTCACGATGCCAAATTTTACAATTACAAATTGAAATTGAAGGAAATATCATAAGTTTTGGCCTAGAATTGCCAAAACTGAGTAAAATGCTCTCTAAGACGGCCTAACTCTCCCCTACCTCGACCTAGGTGGCAGGAATAAAGTTTTATAAATGTTGTTGCAGTGCTGAAATGCTAGACATATCATTACAATGTTTTCATTGTAGTGCCACGCATTTGGAGTTCATAGCATCGCGACGCTGCTTTGCTTCTCAACATTCTGTCTTTTAGCATAGCAATGTAGTCTAATGGGATGGTCGCAACACTGGAAGTGATGCCTCCATTTTGCCTTTAAGCATAGGTCTAAGCTTGGGGAAGTGTTGAACGCTTGGTATAAGGGCATTTTGGTCATTTCTTCTCCTTTGAAGCTCGGATGCTCATTTTATGTGTGTGTATATATATATATATATATATGTATGTATGTATGTATACATATTAATATATATATGTATATGAGTTAAAAAAAAAAAAAAAAAGAAAAAACTAAAACCTAGGTTTCTTTTTAAAGCCATGCATTAACCCCCCAAATACAACCCCTCTCTCACTTTCTCTCCTTACCCATCTTCAATCTCACGTCTGCAACACATCAAGACCTACACTGTTGTTGCCTTTCCTCCCACTCCCAACGTTGATGTTGCTGCTCTGTGGTCGTTATGCCTCCAATTTGTCACCGTCAGTAAGCCTTTTCCAACCTCCCTCTCTAAACTTCCTTTCTCTTTCATTTTCTATCTCTAAAAAACCCCTCACACTCTCTCTCATCTACTTCTATGTAAGTTGCCGCCACCGCTTTTGGTTGCTCAAGTCGCCACCATGAGCATTGCTTATCGTTGGAATCTTGGATTGCTTTTCTTTTGGTAATATGTTTTCCCCCAATTATTGGTGAAGTTTCCTTTGGGGTTTGATTAAATCTTGATTAATCCATTTAATTGGGCTAAAGAGACTAATTTACCCATGATATTCGAATGCTTGGGAGATTTGGAAGGTTTTGAGCCGTTGTTCAGTAGGATTAAGAGCGTTTTGGCAAATTTTTTATAAGCAATTAATGTTTTGAAGCCCCATTACGATTGCCTTATGTTGCTAGAATTCGGGTTTGTAACCCTTCGTTGTGGTTATGTTTAGGTTGGAAGTTTATCTTAAGTTTTGGAGACATCTTAAGATGAATGTATGTTTTGGTTTATAGTTCAGGGTTTGAGTCAAGTTTATCTCAAAGCAAGGAGATTGTATACTTTGATAATATTATTTGATCTTGTTTGCAAGTATGTAGCGTTACTGCTGGAACTGCCTTATGTGCCCGGCTAACTTTATTTATAGATGTTATGACTTTGCAAATTAAATTGTCACTTGAACTTATATTGAGCATGATATCTTTAATATGTATACCATGAGATTTATGAATGACATTTATTATCAACTATGTGCTTGACATTATCAGCTATTATGAAAATATGTAGGACCTCATGCATATGTGTATGTTACATGACATACTAAAATCAAAATGTTAATCCTCCTTTCCTTCCCCTAGTTATTGATTGCATAAAATTGATGCAAATCCAACAAATCTAAGTTACATGAAATTGTTGTGCTTAGATAGATTTTAGTTTGTATGAAATTGATGTACGTCCATACATAAAATTGATGCATGCCCATCTTCTTTAACTATAATGTGTACGCATAGAATAATTTTGTTAATAAATTACATTTACTTGACAAACACCTTATAGTCAATTAGAATTAGATGTTAAATATTATGACTTTATAGGAGGATACATATTGAATTTTTGTTATACGATGCACCAATAGTTTAGTGTGTATGGGTTTAGGATATGAGATATGATGTCAGGGTATTATATGATTAGATTTTTAGATACTGATTGTTTGTAGAAACGTTGTTTTACTGGTTGATTAATGAAAATTACTTCGATTGATTCATTGGATAGTAAGTTTATTAAATATGTTACTTGTTTCAATGAGATGGTTTGATGATATGAATTTAAATATGTGCTATTGCGAATTTGGAATTGTATATAGTTGGTGGATTGCAAGATATCTATGTAGTTGTTGGGGTTGTAGAAGTTATATAGTTATTGGACTTGTGTAGTGGTTGGTCTGGTTTTGTAATTGTTGGTATTAGTAGGAATGATACACTTTGTAATTTGTCTGATTTTAATAATGTAGTCACGTGTGTTTGAAAAATTAAGTGTAGAGTTGGTTGTTTGCAATAGCTGTGTAAAGTAGTCACATTTGCAAGAGTTGAATGAAGTTATACGAAGTTTTTGTTTTTGTTTTTTTTTTTTTTTTTGCAATAGTTATTTGAAGTTGTTGGTTTGTAGTCGTGCTACAAATTTTATGTAAATGATTTGGTATTTGTATATGAAGTACATGTTAGGTATGAGTATAAATGCAAATTTCATATTAAAAGCTTATTTGGAGTCTATTATCGGTTGCATATAGGGGTCCTAGTGACCTAGATTTTTTTTTAAAAAAATGGTTCAGTTGATGGGTAAAAAACGTAAACAAAAGTGTATAGTTGACGTTTAAAAGTCATCGATAAAAACATTTCCTTGACATGAAAAAATATCAATAAAAAGGATTTTTTTGATGTTCTTAAAAAATAGTTGATGGACAAAAATTGTTAATATTACCTTACTTTCAAAACGTATCAACAAAATTAATTTTCTTTATTTTTTTTTCCATGTAGTTGATAGGAAAAAAATGTCAAAGTACCATTTCTTGATAGCCAAAAACATCAAGAAAGGCTTTTTGGTGACTTTTTTTACCATAAAAAAACCAATTTCCTTTATGATCAGGCTTTCTTAATGTTAGCTTTCTTGAATTTTTTGGCCATCAAGGTAGACATTTTTTTTTCACATTTTTTTCCAGCAACAAATGCCAAATTTATAGTAGTAGTATTGTGACTATGTATAAGAACTACCATAGTCATAGAAGTGAGCAATCCATCTAGGGTGACTACCCAAGGCATGATTCATTGGCATCAGGCTACTTTGCGAGCCTTTCAGCCAATAGTCGAATAGAAAAAACGAGTTCACCAAACATACTTCTGAGCTCATAAATTTTCCTGACTTCATCTTCTTGTTGTTTGTAGTTCACATGCGTACAACGCAAGGTACATACTACACACTTCGTTTTCTACGATAAGCTTGACCCTAGAAAAGAAAAAAAATCAAAAGCAAAAGAATGCCCTAACTAGAAACTTAACTAAATGAAAAATAAACTGGCTTCCCTAGAAATGACATAAAATTTGAAAGACCAGAGAATGGGTGTCGTAAACCTCTTTCCGACAATCAATTGAAATTTATAATACTGAATCCTACTCCTATTACTACGATAGTGTAGTAATAACGGTAAGTCTGGGCCGATCTATAGGGAAGCACAAGTATGAATTTTTCGTTAAGCCAATTCCCTAACTAGAGTGATAAATGAGGGGTTTGGTGTGGATAGTGAAAGTGAAGTGCAAGAAACATAAAATGCAAGGGTAAATGTAAACAAGGGTTGAATTCATCTAATTTTGAGAGCAAGAGAGATCCAATGCAATTTCAATTATTAAATTCCATTAATTAGACATGCATTCAATTTATACGTGCACAACAACATGCTTGACACAGCCGAACTAGCCTTTACAATGGCAAATAACTAATTAGAAACGAACCAAGGAAACATCCTAAATAATAATTAAAATTGGAAAGCCAAGTCCTAATTAAGCTACATACCCCTAAAACTACTAGTTTCAATAGCATACATAAAGAAATAAAAATATGCACATTAAGCTTTAGGATTCTATTATGTTTATTAACCAATTGGATAGTCTAATCAATTAACTAAAGTTTATCTTTAAACTTAGCAATACATGCATTTTAGGAATAGCCATCAAATACACAATTAACTATTTGCTACTATATTCAAGTGCGAACGTGATGTAGCAACAAACGATTAGCAAGGGAACACATCCTTACGAGTGAATAGACAACACAAAAACATGCATATAGAAATTGAAACGGATTCAAAGAAAACATAAAATCAGTATGCATTCAATCCAAACAATAGAATTCTCAAGAAAAATACATGGGTTCTTGATCCCAAAACATAATAGAATGTGATTCATAGACAAACCAAATAGGAGAGATCTAATCCATTGTTTACAACCCCAAAAAAAAATTAAAAACTAACCTGACAATGCTAAAAAGATAAAGGAAGAAGAAGAAATCATGGCTCCACCTCAGTCTCCATCAAAATCAACATATAAGACCCTAGATATTCGAAGAACATATTTATGCAACAACAGGCAGCGTCACTGGAAGGGATATTATGTTCATTTCATGTTCTTGATGTTTGGGGTGTCCGATTTCACTTCTAATAGCTCTAAATTAACCTCGAACGGCTTGCAACACTCCAAAATACATGATTTTCTCGAAATCCTATAAGAATAGATATTTAATCATCTTGAACACAATAAGCAAAGGAAATTAAGGACAAAAAAATAGCTCTTTCTAAGAGCTATCAGGTGACACCATGTTGTACTTAGTTATTTAATATTGCTTTAGGCATCTAGAGATTTAAAATTTATTTTAAGATATTTAAAACCATATATTTCTAAACACATTTTTTTTGTGGTTTACTTTCTTATTTGCTACCAAGCACAAGATATTAGGCCTCCGATTGTACTGCAGTATCAAAGAAGAAAGAATAAGAGCAATATGGAAAAAGCAGAAGTTATGACGGTTAGACGGTTAGGGACCACAACTAAGTAACTTTAAATTCGGTTGGGAGAAGTTCTCATTTAAAAGAAGAGCGAAGCGGCAAAGGGAAAAACATTGAAGAACTGAACATCTTGGGTGAGGAAAGTGAGCTCTAACGTGTGCAGAGAGTTCAGGCTAGATTGATCGTGTAACGATGGCAGAAGAGTATCGTTCATCGCCTACTTCATCTACTAGGAAATCATGTAAAAGAGTCTCAGAGATCGAGTAGTAAATGTAAACAATCATGTAGTAGATAGTGTAATTGTGTAGAAGATAGTGTGATCGTGTAGAAAATAGTATGATTGTGTAATTTTGTCTGTCTATTATCGCTTAGTAAAGTGTATGTAAATCGTTTAGCGAAATTGATATACGATCGTGTAATTGCATTCTATCAATAAATAAATTCTAAACAATCAGTTTCCTATCAACTTGGTATCAGAGCAAACAACCTGGGCAGGTATGGTTCATAAAAGATTCAAGGCAAAGTTGGAGTTGCTAGACAAGGAGATCTCTGGACAGAGAGTCAAAATGCAGATATTACCAATCATAGAGGTGAATTTAGCGTCATTAGCGAAGAGCATTGAACTATTGGGATTGCAAGTATAGAAATATCAGAAAATGCTCATTTCGTATGTTGTGAAAATGGCGAAGGGAAAAACGAAAGTGGCGGAAGAGACAAAAGGATCGAACAACAATAATGTGTGTGAAACGAACAATTCGATTAAAGTAGGGGTGAAGAAGCGACTAGAAATCAGAGTAAATTTAAGAAAGTCGAGATGTTGGTGTTTAGCGAAAGTGATCCAGATGCATGGCTATTCAGAGCAAGTCGCTATTCCAGATTTATAAACTGATAGAATTTGAGAAAATGATTGTTGCGGTTGTGAGTTTCGACGGCGTTGCATTAGACTAGTACCGATCTAAGTAAGGTAGGGAGCTATTCAAAGATTGGGAAGATCTGAATCGAAGAATGTTAGTTCGATTCCGATCTTGAAGAGAGGGATTGATTTGTGGTAGATTCTTGGGCATTAAACAAGAAACCATTATAGAAGCGTATCAAAATCTGTTTGATAAGATGGTGGCACCATTACCACACCTTCTGAATGAAGTGTTGGAAGTGACATTCTTGAACGGTTTAGCACTATGGATAAAAGCTGAGGTCGAGTGTTGGGAACCGTTAGGTCTAGCACAGATGATGTCGTTAGCATAGCTTGTTGAAGATAGAAAGAATGGTGGGTCGAAGCGGGTTGAGGGCGAATGTTCGGAGGTAAGATCTAAAACTCAAATTCTTCGAAATTTAATATTGATAATGTGAGTAAGTCAGGAAGCAACAGTTATATGAAAGAAGGAGGGAAGTCGGGAGAGACATTTTCGATGAGGACAATTACGTTGCGAGGAGTGTCGACTAACGAAAATCGGAGAGAAACTCTAGCCAGGAGGTTAACAGACACTGAATTCTAGACAAAGAGAGAGAAAGGACTTTGTTTCTGATGCGATGAAAAATATACTATGCGGCATCGGTGCAAAGGGTGCAAACTTAGAGAACTGAGGTTTCTCGTTGTGCATGCATCCAGTGAAAAGTTAGAATTACACGAAGAAGACGAAATGAGAGAGAAGACACTGGAATTGAACATGCTGACAGTGAATGAAGAAGTCTCGCTAATTGAGGAACTCACTGTAAATTCGGTTGTAGGTTTGATAAATCCTCGAACAATGAAGATTAAAGGGGAGATTAAGGGGGAACTGGTTGACTGTGGAGCTACCCACAATTTCATATTAGAGGTAATGGCGAATCATTTGCAATTAGAAATCATAAAAATGACAAATTACGAGGTAGTTTTGGGATTGGGAGCCACGGTACAGGGTAAGGAAGTATGTAAGAATGTGGAAATGATGATAGGAGAATGGAAGGTGAATGATAGTTTTCTGCTATTAGAGCTCGAAAGTGTAGACGTTATTTTGGGGATGCAATGGCTACACTCTTTGGGAAAACAGAGGTCGATTGGCACAATTTGACAATGATTTTTGTTCATAAGGGCCGAAGAATTACATTGTAGGGTGATCCAAGTCTAACGAAAGCAAGAATTAGTCTGAAATGTATGGTAAAGAATTGGGCAGTTGAGGATCAAGGGGTTTTGGTTTAATGTAGAATGATGGATTGAGGGGAATATGTGGCAGAGCAATACGGTATTGAAGGAATCAACATAGTTCCCGAATCGCTATCACTTTGTTAACTAAGTGTAAGGATGTATTTGAATGGTCGGCGGAACTACCACCTCGCCGAGGTATAGAGCACCATATTGAAGGAAGAAACTAGTTCAATAAATGTTCGACCATACCGATATGCATATCACCAGAAGGCAGAGATGGAGAAACTGGTTGAGGAAATGTTGGATTCAAGCATCATAAGACCAAGCACTAGTCCCTATTCAAGTCTTGTTCTACTGGTCAGATAGAAAGATGGAGGGTGGAGATTTTGTGTGGATTACCGTGCTCTCAACACTGCCACCATTCCAGACAAGTTCCTGATTCCAATGGTGGAAGATCTATTTGATGAACTGAATGGAGTTGCTTCATTCTCTAAGCTGGACTTGAAGTCGGGTTACTATCAAATAAGGATGAACTCGAGGGATGTGGAAAAGACTGCCTTCCGGACACATGAAGGACATTACGAATTCCTAGTAATGCCTTTCGGTTTAACTAATGCACCTTCCACATTTCAGACACTGATGAATACAATATTCAAGCGTTACTTACATCATTTTGTGTTAGTATTCTTTGATGATATACCAGTGTATTGTAGAAGTTTAGAGGAGCACTTGCAACATCTAAAGTTGGTGCTATCGATGTTAAGGGAGAAAGAGCTTTATGCTAATAGGGAAGAAATGTCAAATTGCAAAGGACAAAGTAGATTATTTGGGGCATATAATTTCAAAGAAAAGAGTGGAGGTAGATCCGGAGAAAGTGTGGGTAGTATCGGAGTGGCCAGTGCCTAAGACAATTAAGGAGATGAGGGGATTCTTGGGTTTATCTGGATACTATCGGAGATTTGAACAACATTATGGAATATAGTGGCTTCGTTGACACATATTTTTAAAGAAAGGGCCTTTCAGTGGATGGAAGAAGCTCAACATGCCATTGAGAAACTCAAAACTGCTATAATGACGTTACCCGTGTTGCTGTTGCCTGATTTCAGTATACCCTTTGAGGTGGAGATCGATGCTTCGGGGTATGGCATAGGAGCTGTGCGAGAGCAGTAGAGACGACCTGTTACTTTTTATAACCATACTCTATTAATGAGAGACCATGTGAAACCAATATATGAGAGGGAGTTATTAGCTGTTGTCATGGTCGTGCAAAGGTGGAGGCCTTCCTTGTTGGGAAGACGATTCGTAATTAAAATTGATCAAGAAGCATTGAAGTTTTTACTTGAGGAAGAGAGCTATTAAGCAATATGTGGAAGAGTGTGTGGTCTATCAGAGGAATAAATCGTTGCATTGTCTTTGGCAGGGTTGTTAATGTCGCTCTGTATTCCTGATGTTGTATAGGCTGACATATCAATGGACTTTATTGAAGGCTTACCTAAAGCCAAAGGGTATGATGTGATCTAAGTAGTAGTAGATAGATTGAGCAAATATGCTCATTTTTTGGCCTTAAAACATCCTCTCAATGCTGGTGTTGTAGCAGATGTATCTTATAGAGAAGTAGTAAAGTTGCACGGGGTTTCGAAGTCTATTGTCTCGGACAGGGACAAGGTGTTACTAAGCTACTTCTTGAAAGAGCTGTTCAAGTTGTCGAGTACCAAGCTTCATCACAGCACAGCATATCATCCTCAATCGGATGGTCAAACATAGGTGGTGAATCACAGCGTAGAAATGTATTTGAGATGTTTTTGTGGGGAGCGCCCAAAAGAGTGGATTAATTGGTTGCATTTGACGGAGTACTGGTATAACACTATGTATAATGCCTCCACTGGTTTTTCTCCTTTTCAAATTGTTTATGGACGACCTCCTCCATTATTGATCTATTATGGGAATGATTGCACTTCGAATGCAACATTGGACCAACAGATGCGAGACAGGGATGCTGCCTTACGCGTACATAAGGAGCATTTGAGGGTGGCTCAAGAGAAAATGAAGAAATATAAGGATGTGGAGTTTCAAGTCGGAGAGTGGGTATGGCTGAAGTTGCGTCCCTATCGCCAGATCTTAGTGCAATAAAAGAGATATGTCAAATTGTCTCGTAAGTATTATGGTCCATATCAAGTTATTGACATGGTGGGATTGATAGCTTATAAATTGGAGCTTCCATCAACGGTGTCAATCCATCTAGTATTCCGTGTTTCGCAACTTAAAAAGGTGATTGGACAAACAGAAGGGAGGTCACCTGTAGATCCTTTAGTCAATGAAAATCATACCTGGCTGACTGAACTAGATGCTGTATTGAGTTCTCGGCCTCAGTCGTCCCTTCGGGGGCGTGAGGTTTTGGTGAAATGGAAAGGGTTGCCAGAACACGAGGCTACTTGGGAGGGGTTGGATGATTTTTAGAACCAGTTTCCAAAATTTTACCTTGAGCAAAAGGTAAAGGTGGAGGATGGAGTAATGTTAGGCCTCCGATTGTACTGCAGTATCAAAGAAGAAAGAATAAGGGTAATATAGGGAAAGTAGAAGTTACGGTGGTTAGAGCGGTTGGGGACCACAATTAAGTGACTTTCAACTCGGTTGGGAGAAGTTCTCATTTAAAAGAAGAGGGAAGCGGGAAAGGGAAAAGCACTGAAGAACTGAACATCTTGGGTTAGGAAAGTGAGCTCTCGCGTGTGTAGGGTCGGGCTAGATTGATCGTGTAAAGGGGTAGAAGAGTATCGCTCATTGTCTACTTCATCTACTAGGCGATCGTATAGAAGAGTCTCATCGATCGTGTAGTAAATATAAACAGTTGTGTCGAAGATAGTGGGATAGTGTAGAAGATAGTTAGATTGTGTAGTTGTCTGTCTATTATCACTTAGCAAAGTGTATGTAAATCATTTAGCGGAATTAATATATGATTGTGTAATCGCACTCTATCAATAAATAAATTCTAAACGATCAGTTTCCTAACACAAGGATACCTTCATTCATGTCTGATATATTCTAACCTGTGAGATTGTAATGGGGACTTCATTCATGTTTAATTAATTTAAATTCTGACATTCAGAGTAGCATTGTATAGAACCAACAATTTCCATGAGTAATTAACAACCAAGATTTATATCCTTTTGAAACTAGACATTTATTTCACTGCTGTTAAGTGCTCATATTAGACAAAAAAGGGTGAATATTTTGGTATATTTTGCTCTGGAAAGGCATCAAAATAATAAGGTAGTTGTCTGTACTAAATGCATTGTTGTGGTAAGAGACTAGCTCATTGAGGAATATAAAAATTTGTATAAGAGAGCCCTGTTATTGATGCCTTTAAATTTTTGTTTGGTGTTAGATGTTCTCCTCCCGCCACAATTTAAATGATCTCATTGTTGATTAGAATTTATTTTAGTATATGTTCTATCTCATCAATGAATCTCTCCTTAGAAGAAGTCCAAGCAAGGTTTCTTCCTCATTTGGTAGTGAGCTTTATGTTTTGTGATGTCAGCTGAAGAATAAGAACCTTTTGAGCAAGTATGGAATACTTCTTGAACAATGAAAACTTTTAGATGCATAAATTGTTGGTTTGCCCATAAATTTTGAATTTTCCATTTGATCCTTAAGCG
Organism: Benincasa hispida; assembly: GCF_009727055.1. Taxonomy (NCBI): domain Eukaryota; kingdom Viridiplantae; phylum Streptophyta; class Magnoliopsida; order Cucurbitales; family Cucurbitaceae; genus Benincasa; species Benincasa hispida. The sequence goes on from NC_052360.1 coordinate 30,036,417, forward strand.
ATCATATCTTCTTTGCAATTTTTTGGGACAGTAACTGTATGACCCAACCACCAAGTGGAGAACCAGTTCTCCTTTTAAGGTATGATTGGTGCTCTTATGTACTTTTGTGCTTTTTAATTGTGTTAGCTGTTGAGAATTTAAACTTTTCACAATGTAAGTTTAAGTCTTTTAAGTCTTTTATTCTTTTATTTATTTATTTATTTTGGATATCATATGGGCAGATGGGGGCCATAGTAACATGAGTTCTACTATTTTAGAGATTTTGTTATTATCTTGATTCTTCTTCGTTAAGCTCCTTGAAAGGTATATAGATATTTATATTAGAAATATTAATTGGAACTTTGTTATTTATAGATTAAAAGAGGTGTTTATATTCTGATCTTGGTGGGTTGGGGAGAGGGATTAAATGGGGTATTTATATATGTCATAAATTGGAGGTAGAAGAATGTTAGAAACACCCATGTCATCTAATGTGTATTAGTTTGTTTATCTTTAGTTTAATTGCCCTTATATTTTTCGTTTTAGGTTGACTTAGAGTTTGACAAACTACGATGTTTCTGTTTCTTATATTTAATGTTAACAAGAGAGAATAATACTACTAGAAGAAAAATATCTGTTTATTGGACCATTTTTATTTTAAATTTACACTTATGTATTAGAAGTCCTAGTTTGATCATTGATTCCATTTATGTAGTTTTATCAGGCTGTTCTCAAGAATGGAAAAAGGGGGATTACCTTGGGAGGACCGTGCACGTGTTGCATCTTATTTACCACACTTTCAGTTCTAATTTCCTTGCATATATATGCGATTCTTTGTTATTGGAGAAAAAATGGCTTTGAAAATTTTGTTAGGGGAGGGCGAAAAAACTAAGAAGATTTATTGTGATCTACTCTCTTATACATACCTAATTATTGGTTGGGCAGTTGTTAAATATGTTTGGGAGATATTATGTTGAACTAAAGTATGAATTGTTCTTAGGTGCTGATATATGTCGTTAATTGTTCGTATTAGTAGATTGAGTGAGTGCTTAACTTTTGTTCTATGAATGACGTATGAGAAATATATTTTTGACTTATATATGAAGTTCTTATTTAAGTTCACCCGTTTTGTGTTAAAATAGGATTAGTTGATGATGAAAATCATGTGTATAATGATAAGATTTAAAGAAATAACAAACTATCAATAATTTTGGTTATTAGCCTCTTTATACACTTATTCTTTCTTTTGTTTCACTTTGTATAAAGACTAATTTATTAGACTTGGCATTCTGTGTTTAATTTTTAAGGTTAATAGTCATGAAAAATTCATTCATGATGCAAATGTGGTATGTTATTCAACTCTTACTCTTCTTGTAGTTTTGGATTGATTCAGAGTCTCTGATTTAGGTTTAAGATTATTTGGATAGTTTTTTGTGCTCAAGCTTCACTTAGGAATCTCTCTATTGTAGTTTGGGACTGCTTCACGGTATTTGAATTAAGGTTTAATGTTGTGTTTTTACTGTTAGAGTTGGTATTCAATATGCGGAAGAGATTGAATCTTAAGCACTCTAATTATATTAATTTTAGTAAATAAGCATGCAAGGTCACACATAGCAAATTACAGTTGGAATGTATAACTTTGTTGTACTCCAAAAATGATGCAATCCCCCTTCGTTTTCTAATCACAAACGATTCATAAACAACCACAAGATTGTTCGTCACTATTCTCCGACCTTGGAGCAGATTATGGAATCCAAATTGTTAAGAAATTGAAGGGAGTTTTGGGATTAAAGAGATTTTGGTGTGAGAATTTGAAACAACAAAATTTGTTAAAAAAAATTGCATGAACCTTTTCCTCCACCAATTTTCTTCTATTTATAGTGTAATTACATGCAAAGAGATTTAATCTCTTTGAGGTGTAAAATTTGAGATTTTTTAGTAAGTGGAAAAAGTGGGATAATTCCACTCACTATGAGTTCGAGAGAATTCCACTCACTTGAAAAATTCAAATATTTCAAATTTCAAAATACTCAATTTAAATGAATTTTAATTTTAAATAAAATTAGTTCAAATAACTAATTTTAAATAAAATTCATTCCTTTAAAACTAATTTTAAATAAAATAAATTCTAATAATTAATTTTATATAATTAATCAAATTAATTTAATATCAAATATTAAATTATTAAAACACCAATCCCAAACGTGAATCCTTGTTCACGTTTATTATTTTTAAATTAAATTTAAATAATTACAACTCTCTAACTTCGTTTAATTCAACAATTAAACTATATAATTACGTTAATTATATCATATATAATTAACGATTATTCCCTAAATCGAATTTGATCATTTCAAATTCTTTCATCACATTATCCTAAGGTTTAGTTTGATATGAGCTAGCAATGGGACCTAATGGACCTATAGATCATGAGCTCCAACAATTTGAGATTAACCGACTAAATTCTTTAACCTAATTAACCAACATTCGTTAACTATTGGGATACTCCACTAAAGTTCAGTAGTTGCACTCTTCTTACGGAGATATATTTCTGTCCATGTGATTTAACCATGATTAGTAAGTCGATCCTTCACAGGTTGTTTTTAATTACAGCTTAGTCAATATTATCATTTTACCCCCTGTAATTACATTTTATTCCTTAAGTTCTACTGATCCTCTAATGAACAATTGGTTTGTTGTCCAACGACTAAATCGAGTCCTTCTAAGTCAATGAGAGGATGAGTCACCTTGTTCAAGACCCGAAATCAACATTTAAAAGAACAATCAATCTACTATTCCTAGAATTGGGTATGAGTGAATTATACCTTGCATGACTATGTCCCCAGCTTTCTAATCGGTCTTACCCCTAAAATGGAAGGCATATTGAGTCGGCAATGTTGAGACACTCTCACCCATGCAGATTAAAAGATAATCCCGAATAAACAGAAGTTCATAGTTAGCTCAGTTTTAAAAGTAAACGGCTCGTAGTCCGGTTTTATGCAAACATCTTTTTTGCAGAAGATATCCCAACTCGAATGTCTCTACATGAACGATTTCAGGATCACATTGGTTGTATCAAATATAAAGCGAGTTTCATCCATAGTATCTCTAAGATAAGGTACCCAAACCTATCCTTATACTTATAAATCATTTTAGCTATATACTTAAACTTGATCCACTTTTATGTCTCCACATAAAGTTCAAGTATTCATGTTATAGCCAGTGGTTCATTAACATGTGAAATTTAGATATTGGATAATAACTTTATTGAATAAACTTCAATAACATATTTATTGAAATAGAGTATGTTTAATGTTTTATATGAGAAAATAAAATATAAATACAATAAACTTGGGTATCAGATATATATCCACTAGGACATACAACCCAACAAACTAGCACTTGGACTAAAACTTCAATGAGTTTACATATATATACAATGTTGTATATGATAAAATAAAATATAAATACAATAAACTTGGGTATCAGATACCCATGAATTCTCCCACTTGCCTTAGATTTATAGGTCTCGTAGTTCTATTCAAACTAGATGACCCCTTGAACACTTTAGTCGTGAGGGTCTTTGTAAACAAATTAGTTAAATATTTTCTAAGGCAATTTTTATGACCATCACGTTCCTCGGTGTACTATCTCCCTGAAAAGATGGTACTTACACTCGATGTGTTTTGGATGTGTCATTTTATGATGTGGAATTATGGGTGAAATGCGATGATGAAAATGCATTGAGCACTCAAGTTTTCTTAGGAAATTCCAAGTGTAAACCCCACTGAGTTTCTTGATAACTCCAGGGTCGAACTCAGAGACTAAAATAGGTTGGGTGGCAATTTTTAGGAAAACTTTGCGGTAATCGATAACTCAAATAAGTGTTTGGTTTTGTTGATTGTGGTAATGAAAAATAAATATGTGCGGTAGAGTTCGAAAAGAGTTGATAAAACGAAAGATACGACGAGAATGCGATGAACGAGTTGAGAAAAGTTTCGGCTAACACTTCCTAGGATGCGTTCATGCTATGCGATCATGCAATATACATACAACAGTAAACCACCTCTCGGTGCGAATGCCACGTCTTCTAAGGCTAGAACGCATGCGATATATGCGATAAGTCTATAGGACCTACACATAAGACTCTATTCTTGTTTATGCATTGAAAAAATGACACATACACAAATAAGGCGATCACATAATATCATACCTATCTCTAGGATATATGCGATGCAGGTTGGCAAACAGAGCTTATCTCTAAGTCCCTATCTCTTGTTTGTGTATTCTAATCTTGCTTTCTCATGTCTAGATTCTAACCTACCTCTCTTAAGTCTTAGGTTCTTTCTTTAGACTTTCTCTCGAGTAGCTCTAGAGGGATGTTTGGCACAGCATAACACAAGATAATCGCAAGCAATGAACAACCTAGGTCGTGTTAGCTTAGTTCTTCTCAACCCATTCGACAAGTTTAGCTACTTATGCGTGCTAAGAAAGTGAACAGATGTAGAATAAGAACTTCTATTTTATAAATATAAAGATCAAAATACAAACAACAATGCAAAGCTAGAATAAAGAGCCTGGTAGCAATCTCTTGCTTCTCAGGCTTTTATATTGTCTTTTTTACTCATGTTCAAAAGATAATCTCACTCTTGCGAGAGTCGGCCCGCTCTCTACTTCAACGCCTCCGGATTCTCTCTCAATTTTCCCTGAGCGATCTTCCAGCGTCTCTACTCTTCTCTTGTTCCGTCTTAAAATAAAAAGTAAAACTATGGACAAAAGCGTGCTGAGTTAACTAATCCGAATTGCTGAACTGGTGGAACCCCTTTTTCTAAAGGATTCCTTTGGTATTTATAGAGCTGCGGGATGAAGGTGGCTTCTCTCTTATGATTGCTCAAATGGAATGGCTTTAATTCCCTGGCTGATGTGCCGAATATTTGTCACCAAAAAGTTGAATGTACTTGTTATCGTTAGCAGCTGTCAATTTAATTCGGATTCGACCGTCATCAGCTTTTTGTCCCATCATGATTAATTATGCCTTTCACCCAGATGCACCCACCAAGATGTGCTGACTCTATGCGGCAATCCTTCTCGAGCAGATGTTTGCAAACACAAATCACTGCAAAACCTTGCGGTAATACTGTGCTCGTCCGCTGATTTCTTATGATCGCTCTTTTCGCCTTGCGTCAACGCATCTTCTGCATAAAAATACAAAAATCAACTGTTTCTATGCGATGAACGCATGCGACTGCAATGTTATAAACTTAATGCTTTTGGATGCAATATAATACATTTTATCAACGCAAGCCAACATTGTTTAAGATTTAGCACTATGATAACGTGCATTTCTGCCCGTTATTAGTTTCTCACGCTTATGGCTTCTCAATTTTCTCAAATTAGAAATTGCTCCATTATTATTATAATAGAGTGTGATAAGAAGATGCATATTTGGAACTACTTCCAAATCTGTTAAGAATTTCCTAATCCATATCACTTTGTTCGTTGCTTCACATGCATTTCCATGCTCCGTTTCCAAGATGGAGTCAGCAATACAACTTTGCCCCCACGTGTATCATGCGGACATCCAACTACGGGTAAGTGCCCTTCACAACTTAACTCTTATCAACATGGGTTTTCCCATTGTGTTGACAGTGGAGTTGTTTTATTTTCAAGTTTTTTTTTTTTCCGAAATAGCAAGGTAAAAAATGAATACCTCACCCCTAAATTTAGAATGCAGCAATGTCCTCATTGCCAAAAGATTGAAAGAAATCATGCGATGTTCTGAGAAAGCTTCGTAAAGAGAGTTTAAAAGAAAGCTAGTAGACCCCTAACTTCTAGAAATATTTCATAAGGTGACTATCTTAAAATTAAGTTGACTTTAGTATATACGGACAAAATAGAAGCATGTTTTTCATCATTGAAATCATAATTGGCAAAGAGACAGCATTAGGTGACTTACTAAATTTATCAATATTAAATGATTGCGTCAATCAAAGAGGATGCAGTGATAAAACTTTTAAAACTTAAATCCGATGCAAAAGCGCAAAATTTGAAATAAAGTTAAGGAAGAATACAACCCCCAAATTTGCATTGTCGTCCGCATTATGTATTGATGCATTCTTCTTTGCGGCAATCTATCTTTTTTAAATTGCGGTGATGGAAAAAGATAAGTTGCTTCTTTGTGTAATGCCTCCGCAATCCTGTTCCTCACGCGTTGTAAGAAAAACAAAGAGAGGGTCAAATAAGATTAAACAAAACAAACGCCATTTTTTTCAATTTTTTTTTAATAACAGTAAGAATAGATAAAGACTGAAAGGATATAGTGGAAAAATTCAGAGAGTAGAGAAAAATTGAAGATTCCATGAGTCCCAAAACTTGCATCCCTGATGAATTTCGATCGTCTGATAGTGCAGGGACCACCTAGTTCCTTCTTTATTCAAAGTTTCTTAGTTCCACGGACTCAACTTGGTAATGCTAGCCTTTTCCATGATATGCTTTTACTCGTTGCCTATTAACTTTGAATATGTTGGTTCCATCATCATTTGATAATTCAACCGCGCCATGCGAAAATACCTGTCTAACAATGAATGGTCTGAACCAATGTCACTTTAGTTTCCCGAGGAAGAGCCATAGATGTGAGTTGAATAGTAAGACCCTCTGCTCGATTTGGAGGTTCTTACTGTATATGTGTTTGTCGTGCTAGCGCTTGGTGCACTCCTTGTAAATCTTTGTGTTCTCATATGCGTTAATAATCCATTCTTCTAGCTTGACCAGTTGAATTTTTCGCGCTTCTCCTGCTTTCTTCAAATCAATGTTTAGTTTCTTCACCGCGCCATAATGCCTTGTATTCCAGCTCTAAAGGAAAATGACATGCCTTACCAAATACCAATGCATATGGGGACATACCTATCGGTGTTTTAAATGCAGTCCGGTATGTCCACAACGCATCGTCAAGCTTTGTTGCCCAATACTTTTGCAAAGGCCTTACCACCTTCTCATGTATTAGCTTGATTTCTCGATTGGACACCTCAGCTTGACCATTCGTCTTCAAATGGTATGCGGTGACCATTTTGTGGAGAATGTTATATTTGCGCAGCAGCTCCTTGACAGTATGATTGATAAAGTGGGATTCTTCATCACTGATTATGGCACGTGGATTGCCAAAACGAGTGAAAATGTTTTTCTTCAAGAGTTAAGAGACTATCACCGCATCGCTTGCAAGACATGCCACTGCCTCTACCCACTTGGATACATAGTCGATGGCTAGTAAAATATATTGTTTACCATTCGAGGGAGGGAATGGTCCCATGAAGTCGATACCCCATACGTCGAACAACTCAAGCTCCAAGATGATGTTCATCGACATTGCATGTTTCCAAGAGTTACCTGTGCGTTGGCACTGATCACACTTCCTTGCGTAGTCAACTGCATTCTTAAACACTGTAGGCCAAAAGAATCCACTCTGTAAACGGTGCGTTATCCTCCAAAAGTGCCCACCATATAGTGAGTCATGACATTGCGATAATATGCATTGTTGAGCAGCATTTGGTACGCATAGTCATAGAATCTGGTCTTCCCTCTTTTTATACAGATTCGGCTCATCCCAATAATAATATTTGCATTCATGTTTGAGTTTCCTCTTCTAGTGGTCAGTTTATTCCTCTGGAAATTGCTTGCAAACCAGATAATTGACTATGTCAGCATACCAAGGCAATTCTTCAATATGGAACAGCTGCTCATCTAGGAACACTGCACTCACCTCTGACTCATTGTAGTCAACCTCAAGGTTTTCCAATCTAGATAAGTAATCCGCAACTTAGTTCTTCATCCCCTTTCGATCAATTATTTCTATGTCAAATTCTTGGAGGGGGAGAACCTATCTGATCAACCTCGGCTTTGAATCCTTTTTTGTCATTAAATACTCTATTGTCGAATGATCAGTATGGATGAGTACCTTTGTTCCTAGCAGATATGCTTTAAATTTTTCCAACGCAAAAATTACCGCAAGTAGCTTTTCTCTGTGGTGGTGTAATTGGTCTAAGCAGGATTTAACGTCTTACTCGCATATGCGATACGATGTAAGATTGTTTTTCTCTTTTGTGCCAAAGTTGCTCCCATCGCATACCCATTTGCGTCGCACATCAATTCAAAAGGAAGTGTCCAATCAGATGCGATTAGCACGGGTTCGGTCATTAGTGCATTCTTCAAAATCCTAATTGCGTTGAGGCAATTGTTGTCAAAATCAATTTTTTTGTTAGCCTCCAACAATACAGTAAGTGGTCGTGCTATTTTCGAAAAGTCCTTGACAAAGTGTCTATAGAATCCAGCATGCCCCAAGAAACTTTGTACAGCCTTCATGCTTGTTGGAGGTAGAAGTTTTTCAATTGCTTCAACTTTTGCTTTATCCACCTCCAACCCGTCTCGGGAAACCTTGTGCCCTAACACAATGCCCTTCTTTACCATAAATTGGCATTTTTCCCAGTTAAGAACCAGATTTGCCTCTTCGCATCTCTTCAGTATCTTCTCTAGGTTGGCTAGACAGATTTCATAGGTGTGCCCATAGACAGAGAAATCATTCATGAAGATTTCAACAGAGTCCCCAAGATAGTCTGAAAAGATAGTCATCATGCACTTTTGGAACATGCTTGGCACATTGCAGAGATCGAATGGCATGCGGCGAAAAGCAAAGGTACCATATGAGCAGATGAATGTGGTCTTGTCTTGGTCTCTTGGAGCAATCATAATCTGGTTATACCCGGCATAACCATCTAGAAAGCATTAGAAGTCATTTCCTGCTAGTTGATCTAGCATTTGATCAATGAACGGTAGGGGAAATGATCTTTCTTCGTGGCCACATTCAGCTTGTGGTAGTCCATGAAAATGTGCCACCTTTTGACGATCCTTTGTGGTATCAGCTCATTATTTTCGTTCGGGACTACTGTCATGCCACCTGTTTTAGGCACACACAGCACAGGGCTGACTCGCGTGCTATCTACCATCGGATAAATAATGCCTGCATCTAACCATTTAATGATCTCCTTTTTAACGACCTCCTTCATCACAGAGTTGAGTTTGCATTGATATTCAATCGTTTCTTTGTAGTCCTCTTCAAGACGAATTCGGTGCATACAATACATTGGGCTAATTCCTCGAATTTCGGAGAGCGTCCAGCCAATTGCTCACACATGTTTCCTCAGAATGCTCATCAACGCATTCTCCTAGTCTTCATTTAGCTCGGAGGAAATAATTACTGGTAGATTCAATTCTGTCCCAAAAATGCGTACTTTAGATGGTTCGGTAGGGTCTTTAATTCCATTGTTGGTGGTTCTACTAAGGATGGTTGCGTTGTTTTTCTTTCTTCTTTTTCTGTTGGCTTTTCTTCTTGATTTACGATCATCCCTTCTTCCTTGCTTATTTTTGTTATGATCACATTACAAACAGTAATGGATGCGCTTGCATCCTCTTCTTCATTTTCTTCGTTAAGATTTTCTTCTTCAATCAAAGTCTGATCGTCGTCTAAGTCAGGCAAATCTTCTTCGTCAGGAAACTTCATGGCATGGATGATATTGAACTTGAGCTTCTGTTTATTTATGCTCAAAGTGATCTCCCCTTTATACACATCAATCTAGGCATGACCTATTGATAAAAATGGTCGCCCCAAGATGATGGGCACGTCTTTATCGGCTTCGTAATCCAAGATGATGAAGTCGGATGGTAGGATAAATTTGTCGATGGTGATCAGCACATCCTTCACCTTCCCTTCTGGATGCATTAGAGATCTATCTACAAGTTGGAGAGTCACGGTCATGGGCGCAAGTTTCCCTGCAATCAGCTACTTAATGATCAACAGAGGCATCAAATTGATGCTAGCTCTAAGGTCACACAAGGCTTGTCAGATGTACAGTCTTCTTATGGAGCAAGGTATAGTAAAAGCTCCCCCGATCACTCATCTGCGATGGAATCATTGATTTCGAACTCTATGTTAAAGCCATCATGGCAAACTTACCAGCTCCCCTCTTCTTGGTTACCATTTCCTTCGGAAACTTCGCGTAGGCAAGCATCTCCTCAATCGCTTCACTAAATGGAATATTAATATGTAATTATTTTAATATAAACAGGAAGCGTTGGTACTATACCTCTTCATTCTTTTTCTTTCTTAGTCTTTGCGGGAAAGGTGGTAACTGCACTCTCACGGTCCCCTTCTCTGTTGGTTTTGAGGTGGATGCAACTTCTAGCTCTATTGCTTCTTTTTCTCCTTCTTCTTCTCGTGTCACCGCAATTTCAGGATCCAGTGCAATGGGAGGATTCTGGCTAGGCTTCTTTCTTTCTCCCTCCACAATCTTTCCACTCCGCAATGTCACAACCTGACATTGCTCTTTACCTGATCCCCCCGGGTTGCGTGGGAGTTTTGTTGAACTCGGTAGAGCCCCTTGCAATCTGTTCTTTAGCTTACATGCAATCTAGCCCATTTGTAATTCTAGATTGCGGATGGACGTAGCCTGACTTTCAATCACAGTATCATTTTTCTTTATATATTGTTTCAATAGGCTTTCCAGGGAGCAGGATTATGGCTGTTGTGAGCTACTAACTTGATTGCTTGTCTGACTGTTATTGCGTGGGCAGAATCCAGGTGGCCCTTCTTTCTACACCACAAATTGGAAATTCTGCTGCTAATTCTTCCATGCAAAATTGGGGTGGTTTCTCCACCCGGGGTTGTAGGTATTCGAAAATAGATTATTTTTATAAAGTAAATAAACTGTAGATTCTGTAGGCATTCTTCCATTGCGTGCCCATCACCGCAAGTCGCACACCTTGCGATGTTTTGATTAATTGTGTTTACTTGCCCATTTTATGGTGCTGGGCTACTAATCGCAATTCCCTGAATTAAATTCATCATTGCAGACATCTGATACTATAGTGAAGAAATAGCACCATTACTTGCATCGTTATTCTTGATTTTCAGTCCTGATCACTCACTCTCCAATCCTCATGGTTTTTGGAGATGCGATCCAAGATGTTCTTAGCCTTATCATACGTTTTGTCAAGCAGACCACTAGCGGCTGCCGCATTGGCAGCGGTTTATGAAGAGGGATTTAGACCATGATAAAGGATTTTCATCTAAAGGAAATCTGGCAATTCGTTGTGTGAACAATCCCGGACCAACCTCTTAAACCTCACCCAGGCATCGTTGAGCGATTCGTCCATGTCTTGTTCAAAATTTGTTATGAGTTTCTTTTATCTAACGTAGGTGGAAAGTATTTCTTCATGAACTTCTCTATGACATGTTCCCAAGAAGTGATCTCTCCCGGCTCGAGGGAATATGCCTATTTTCTTGCCTGATCACAAAGAGAAAAATGGAAACAAAATTAGTTGAACTTCTTCGGCAGAGATGTTCGGGAATACAAAAGTATTGAAGATTTCTATAAAGCTATAGAGGTAGGCATGTGGGTCCTTACCATGCCGTCCTTCGAATTGTCCTGCAGTCTGGATCATCTGCAGCATCACCGGCTTTATTTCGAATCTGCTTCCATGGAGGGCCGACCTAATGATTCCTGGAGAGAAATCATAGAGGTTTGGCGATGCATATTCCCTAATGGGTCTATTGCGATCGTTAGCAAGAAGGATTGAATTCGCCATGACGTTGATTTTGTTTGGTGCTCCGTTTTCAGGCTGCTCCGCCATCTCTTCTTTATCAGACTATTGTTGTTGGCAGTCTCTTAATCTCCATCTAAACGTCCTCTCAATCTTCGGGTCGTAATTCGCTAGAGATTGAGAGTCTGCAAAGAAATAAAAAAAAATTACCGTTACCACATTATTTTGCCGAAGTCCCCGGCAACGGCGCCAAAAACTTAATGCATTATTTTATGATGGGGAATTATGGAAACATGAGGATGAAAATGCATTGAGCACTCAAGTTTTCTCAGTGAAATCCAAGTGTAAACCCCACTGAGTTTCCTGTTAAGTCTAGGGTCGAACTTAGGGACTTGGGAAAATAGGTTGCGGTGGTAAATTTTAGGAAAACTTTGCGGTAACCGGGTAACTCAAATAAGTGTTTGGTTTTGTTGATTGCAGTAATGAAAAATAAACAAATGCAGCGGAGTTAAAAAAGAGTTGATAAAACAGAAGATACGACGAGTATGCGGTGAATGGGTTGAGAAAATTTTCGGCTAACACTTCCTAGGATGCGTGCATTCTATGCGATCATGCAAAATGCATACAACAGTAAACCACCTAATGGTGTGAATGCCACGGCTTCTATGGCTAGAACGCATGTGATATATGTGATAAGTCTATAGGACCTACATATAAGCCTCTATTCTTATTTATGTGTTGACAAAATGACACATACACAAATAAGGCGACCACATAATATCATACCTATCTCTAGGATGCATGCGATGCAGGTTGGCAAAGAAAGCTTATCTCTAAGTCCCTATCTCTTGTTTATGCAGTTCTAATCTTGCTCTCTTGAGTCTAGATTCTAACCTAGCTCTCTCAAGTCTTAGGTTTTTTCTTTAGACTCTCTATCAAATAGCTCTAAAAGGATGTTTGGCACAACATAACACAAGCTAATCGCAAGCAATGAACAACCTAAGTTGTGTTAGCTTAGTTCTTCTCAACCCATTCGACAAGTTTAGCTACTCACGCGTGCTAAGAGAGTAAACATATGTAGAATAAGAACTTCCTTTGTATAAATATAAAGATGAAGTACAAACAACAATGCAAGGCTAGAATAAAGAGCCTGGTAGCAATCTCTTGCTTCCTAGGCTTTTACACTATCTTTTTTACTCGTGTTCAAAAGATAATCTCACTCTCGCGAGAGTCGGCCCGCTCTCTACTTCAACGCCTCCGGATTTTCTCTCAAGTTACCCTGAGCGATCTTCCGATGTCTCTACTCTTCCCTTGCTTCGCCTTAAAATAAAAAGTAAAACTATGGACAAAGACGTGCTGGGCTAACTGATCCGAATTGCTGAACTGGTGGAACCTCTTTTCTGAAGGATGCCTTTGGTATTTATAGAGCTGCGGGGTGAAGGCGACTTCTCTCTTATGATTGCTCAGATGGAATGGCTTTAATTCCCTGACTGATGTGCGAATATTTGTCACCGAAAAGCTGAATGTACTTGTTATTGTTAGCGGCTGTCAACTTAATTCGAATTCGACCGTCATCAGCTTTCTGTCCCATCATGATTAATTATGTCTTTCACCCAGATGCGACCACCAAGTTGCGCTGACTCTATGCGGCAATCCTTCTCGAGCAGATGTTTACGAACACAAATCACCGTAAAACCTTGCGGTAATGCTGCGCTCGTCCGCTGATTTCTTATCATCACTCTTTTCGCCTTGTATCAACGTATATTCTGCATAAAAATAGAAAAATTAATTGTTTCTATGCGATGAACGCATGCAACTGCAATGTTATAAACTTAATGCTTTTGGATGCAATCTAACACGTTTTATCAACGCAAGCCAGTATTGTTTAAGAACTTAGCACTATGATAACGTGCATTTTTACCCGTTATCAATTTCTCATGCTTATGGCTTCTCAGTTTTCTCAAATTAGAAATTGATCCATTAATATTATAATAGAGTGTGATAAGAAGATGCATATTTGGAACTACTTCCAAATCAGTTAAGAATTTCCTAAGCCATATCACTTTGTTCATTGCTTCACATGCATCTACATACTCTGTTTCCAAGGTGGAGTCAGCAATAAAACTTTGCTTTATACATCTCCATATTATAGCTTCTCCATTTAAAGTGAACACTGATCCCAAAGTTGATTTCCTTCAATTAATATCGGTTTGAAAATAAGAGTCAATGTACCCAGGATTAGATCCTTAGCACCATACACAAGTATATAGTAGTCCCTCGTTCTCCAAAGATACTTGAGGATTTCTTAATGGCAGTCCAATGATCGTATCCAGGATTGGACTAAAACCTACTGACTATTCCAACTGAATAACATACGTCTGGGGGTGTACACAACATGACATACATAAAACTCCCAACTTTCGATGCATAATAAATTCATTTCATAACCTCAACTTTTGTGTTCCTTAAACAGACGAATTCCGTGTCTAAAAGGTAACAGATCTCTTTTGGGATTTTTGCATCTTATAATTAGACAACATCTTGTCTATATAAGATGCCTGAGATAAGGCTAACATTTTAGGCTAACATTCTGTTCTTTCATTTGAAACTGTGATGCTAGCCATCTTTTAATGTCAACAATGAATCCTACCTCATTCACGATGAATAGGATATCATCAACATATCATCAACATATCAACATAATCACGATGAACCCCTCTCGCTGAGACATATAGATATCTTCTTCAAGAGAAAGGTTGTCTTGACATCCATTTGCCATATTTCATAATCATAAAAAGCAACATTGGACAAGAATATTTTAATTGACTTAATCATGGCAACAGGAGAGAAGATTTCTTCATAGTTCATCCCCTCTCTTTTGTCAAACTATTTTTCCATGAGTCGAGCTTTGTAGGTATGTACCTTACCAGCTTGGTCTCGTTTTCGAGCTTGAGCTTTGTAGATTCATTTACAACCAATAGGGTTTACCCCATCTTGTTGATCTACAAGTTCCCAGACTAAATTGAAATACATTTACTTCATTTTGAGATCCATGACTTTTATCCACTAGTCTCAATTTACATCTCCCATTATCTATTTAAAGGTCAATGGATCCTCTAAGCCATCATTAGGTATGACGATTGGAGTTTATGTTAAATCCATGTATCGTTCAGGATGTTGAACAATCCTCCCACTACATCAAAGTGCTCTCAACCATTGAGAAGGATGTGATTGACCAGACGTATTAGTTTCATCAACAACTCTTGTTGATGGTCTGGCTTGATCAACAAGTTTTGTTGGTCTCTCTATAGTTTCTTTGGACATTTCATTCAATATTAGTTTACTGAAAGATTGATGATTTCTTATGTGATCCACTCCAAGAATATAGTGTTTATCGATACAAATACTTTATCATCTTGAGGATCATAAAATAGGCCACCTTGACACACATAGGGATGACCCTAGAATCTTTTCTTTAATTTCCAACTCCTTTTTTTTTCCTTTTTTTTTCAATTTTATCATTTTCTTTCTTCAATCTTTTCTTTAATTTCCACTTTACACCATTTGGAATTTAGGTTTTTTTTTCTTTTACTAACTTGCCCCCATTTTATACAAAATTAAAGCTACTCATAACTTGCATTTGAGGGAGTAACTTTTTTAAAATCACCAACTCCTTTTTTTTTTTTTTTTTTTTTTTTGCAAAGGGTGAGTTTTTTTTCTTTTCAATAATACCCTGATACGTACCTACCATCTTGACACATATAGGGATGATCTTAGAAAGATCTAAAGAACCCTATTTTATCGCCACTTCTTGATCAACATATGGATGACCCTGGAAAGGTCTAACAACCCTATTAAATCAACATAGGGATGACCTTAGAAAGGTCTAAAAAACCTTATTACATCACTTCTTGATCAACATAGAGATGACCCCGGAAAGATCTAAACAATCCTATTACATCACTTCTCAATCAACATAGTGATGACCCTGGAAAGGTCTAAACAACCTATTACATCGTCACTTCTTGATCAACATAGGGATGACCCCGAAGAAGTCTAACAACCCTATTTGATCAACATAGTGACGACCCCAGAAAGGTCAAACAGCCCTATTTGATCAATATAGGGATGACCCCAGAAAGGTCTAAACAACCCTATTACATCACTTCTCGATCAACATAGGGATGACCCCGGAAAGATCTAAACAACCCTATTACATCACTTCTCAATCAACGGGATGACCGCGGAAAAGTCTAACAACCCTATTACATCGTCACTTCTTGATCAACATAGAAATGATCCCAAAAGTTTAACAACCCTATATGATCAACATAGGGATGACCCCAAAAAGGTCTAAACAACCCTATTGCATCACTTCTTGATAACATAGAGATGACCTCGAAAAGGTCTAAACAACCCTATTACATCACTTCTTGATCCTCTATTATGTCATGGTTTGGTTCATATAGAGATGGCCTCTGAAAGGTCTAAATTACCTTATTATGCCACTCCTTGATCCAATTGTGAAGATGAGGCATATACGGCATCAAGTTTTGAAGATGAGGCGAATATGGCATCGAGCTCCAAAATGGAGCTAGGTAGACAAGACTTAATCTCGCATATGAGATGGAGTCAGACAGACCGAACTTAATCTTGCATATGAGGCAAAGAGGCAGACCAAAATTGATCCCGCATATGAGGCACAGCCAGGCAGACCAAACTTGATCTCGTAGATGATGCAGAACATTACAAACTAGACTTGATCTTGCATATGAAGTGGATCCAAGTATACCAAACTTGATCTTACAGATGAAGCAAAGCCATACAGACTTGACTTAATCTTGCATATGAGGTGGAACCAAGTAGACCAGATATGATCTCGGATATGAGGCACATGAAGATTGGATTTGATCTCGCAAATGAGGCAGAACATTACAAACCAGATTTGGTCTCGCATATAAGATGGATCCAGGTAGACTGAACTTGATCTTACAGATGAAGTAGATCTAAGCATACCGGACATGATCTTGTAGATGAGATGGAACTAAGTAGACTGGATGTGATCTCGTCTATTAGGAAAAGCTAGGTAGATTAGACTTGATGAAGTAAAGTCACACCGAACTTGTCTTTTTGCCAATTTGAATCAGACTTGATTTTCCACCTTTTGCATCGATCTTGACTTTTCATCGTCCACATTAAGCTTGAATTCATGACTTAAGCAAATAGATGGCATTGAAAAGCCTCTAAACTTAAGTATAAAGATGGAGCACTCGACAAATCCGTCGAACTTGAGCTTGACGAAACATCAGAGAATCCTCCTCACCTAAACTTGAAGAAGCATTGACGAATCCTTAACACTTGCGTATTAAGAAAGCTTCCGCGAAATCCCCAGCATGCATTTGAACAAGCCTTGATGAAACTTTCAAATTTTAATTTGAGGAAGCATCAATGAAACCTCTGAACTTGATTTAGATGAACTTTTAAACTGGAAGATGAAATGTTGATCCTTAGTTATGCAGTGCCTTTATAAGCATCTAACTTGCAGTGTCTTGGTCCAGTGCTGCATTTCTTTGATTTATTGGGTTGCCTCAATAAGGATGGACATCTTCGATTTTTCGTCCATTAGGGTTGTCCTCAATTCTTAGTGACATTCTTTAATACAGATAAACACCGTCAATTTTCTAGTGTCACACTTTAGGTGGTGGTGACTTTTTCCTTGGAATGAACTTAAATTTCTTTAAGCTCTCTACATACCCTTTAAAAAAGAGAATCAATCCATGATGTGGTTCAACTGAATTTTTTTCTTTTACCTTTATCAATCATAATATTTTTTAAGAAACTTGTTTTTTATTGGGCCAATTCTTAGTTCTTCTTAATCAATAATTTTGTATGCTCAATTTGTGTAGATTTCTTTCACGATGTAGGGCTATCCTATTTAGGTGTGAACTTATTTCCCATATGTCTCGTTGTGATAATGAGTCTTCTTACAGCAAGCACCAGATCGTCAACTTGAAAAGATCAAGGCTTCATGTGCTCATCAAAGACTTTAGACATTCACACTTAGTAACACTCCAATGCCTTTTGAGCTTTCAGTCATCTTTCATCAAGTGCTTCTAACTCTTAAAGACGTAACTTAGCATTTTCTTCTGTAGTCATTCCCTCTTGCATCGACATCCTTAGTGATGGAATTTCTTTTTCCGAAGGGAGGTTAACTTCTACTACATAAAAAAGAGAGTATGGTGTGACTCCTGTAGAGGTATAATGAGTGGTTCGATAAGCCCATAATGTTTCACCGATCTCCTCTTGGCAATCTCTCTTTGACTTAGAGACAATTTTCTTCAGCAAGTTTCACAACGTTTTGTTGAATGCCTCTATCAACCCGTTTGAAGCAACATTTTACATGGATGACTTGAACTTCTCACACAACTTGTCCATCAAATCATGGGATAACTTCCTCCCATTATTTACCATATCGATAGATGATGTGAGTGCAGATAAAGTCCACCATATTTTCTTTCTTAGCTTCTTTCTAGGCGATGGCATTAGTCCATCTTGAAAAGTAATCAGCGACTGCGAGGATGTAAGAATTTCCTACTAATGACTTAGGTGTTATAGGGCCAATAAGATAAAGTCTCCACGCTTCAATTGTTGGGGTTGATGCCCTAAAGTCTCGTGTCCTGTGGTTTATAAACAGTTTGTACGAACGCTTGTGTTGTATAATATATGATATTTTACTTCACATCTTGATTTTGCTCAGTTATTTGTTTTAATTTGCTTTACCAAAAACCAATAAACATAAAATCCCTAGTTATCTATATGTAACTTAAGCATGTATGTGGTAACATACAAGTGGATCATGTCTTAAGTGTTAACCAAAATGGTCTATAGTATATGGATATAAGAGGGAAACCTTATCCTGGTAACGCTATGGATGTAGCCCGCTTTGTGGAATGGTCATAAATGTTGTGACTTGTCACAGATGGTCTGATCCTGATCATTCATGTAGGGGACATGTGAGCGGGGGTGTCCTATACAAAGAGTTTGTATAAGGCTTGACCACGAAGTGTTAACGTCTCGTTATATAACACCGTTCATGACTGAGACTTCACTTCACTAGGATGACCATAGGTAACATGACCTCAATCCTGAGTGAGTTGGAAACTCCTGCTATTGATGGCAGTTCTTTGATTTATATCGGTGCGACTGGCCATGTCGCCAATTCAAACCTACCATTTTGGGGATTCGTCTGATTTGGGAGTTGAGAACTCAGCTACACAAGATGGAATTCACTCCTTCCCCGAAGCAGAGGCAAGTAGATAGATAACTCCCTTAAGGGCTGATTCTAGAGCTTGAATGATGTGGCGCCACACACCTTCTCTTGGCCTGAGAGGTGTTCACCATAGTTGGACTATATTGTATTGTTCATTAGAGGAATCAGTGGTACTTAAGGAGTGAGATATAACTACAGAGGCAAAACGTTAAATTGGCCCAGTTGTACTTACGAGCACCTGTGAAGGGTCATCCTACTCATGATTGCTTATATCCGATGGACACATAAATATATTTGTGGTAAGAAGAGTTCAACTGTTGGTCTTTAGTGGAATGCCTAGCAGTTAACGGATGGTGGATCTCGTGGCTAAAGATTTTAGTCAGTTATTCATGTACCATTGAAGCTTCGAGCCACAGGTCCATAAGGTCCCCTCGGTAGCTTGGATAAAGTCGAGAATCAGTTTTTGGGTCGGTTTGAAATGTTTAAATTGACAAAATGGAGTTTGATTATATATGATATAATTGAACTGGTTAATTATATATGATACAATTGACTAAATGTATGAGATATATTATATTGGAGGAAATTAGATATAAATATGATTTATATCAAGTGGAGGAGAAATTACTATAGTAGATATATAATATCAAACAATAGGGAAAGAATATAATATGATTATATTTATATGTTAATTATCAGATAATTGGCCGAAATTTTCTCCTCAATCGTGCGTTAGTGGGACAATTCAGTATTCGGTTATTGTAACCGAAGAATAAAATGATTTTTTTTTTCATTTGGCAAAAAGTTCGAAAAATTGCAATCGGTTTGAAAACGTCTTGATCGCTTAGCCGAGAGCCTATACGATAGAGCTTCATCGCTTAAACGAAAGCACACCCGCGTCTAAACAATCGCATGGCTTTCTTTAAATGATCGTTTAGCTTTCCTAAATGATCACCTAACGTGCTGCATTTTCTAAACTATCGTTTACCTATTACTAGACGATCGCTTAGTAAAACCTACACGATCGTGTAGCTTTATCTAAACGATAAGTATCCCTGCTATACGACAACATTCTTAATAAGCATCCCCGCTAATAGCGTTCTCTCCCACATGCTTATTGTCTAACGATTAGCCCGTTCCTCTAACCTCTACCAAATTCACTAAAGATCACACTTTGGATTCTCAATTCGAGAATACCAAGGGCTCTAAGTGATTGTGTCATCCCCGCTTCTGCTTGCTTGTGCTTCTTCGTGTTGCTGCCGTTCGTGTAGACGATCATGCTGCCATAGCTGACTGTTTTGCTGGGCGATAGAGAACGTAGAGGTTCTTCCGCTGCGTTGAGTTCGAAATTGAAGAGATTCTTCAACTGATATGTGAACTCAATCCCTTGTAGTTTATTTATCAAAGCATGTCGTTAATTAGTGTAAATTGCATAACAGTTTGATAGAATGTGTGTGTGTTAATTTCGGTCACAATGAAATTGGAAAGATCCGAATGCGCTCATGGATGCTCTTCATTAAGAGTTCCTTCATCAATATGCCAGGAAGCTATAGTCAAATGTAAAGGCTCGGGTGATTGATGAATGAAGTTTGCATGGTATTGATAGGCTACACACTTCTTTGCATCCTCCATTGAAACTTGGATCATTCTTGGCCAGTAGTAACACATCCCTTTAAGTTGGAACTATAGTTTGGGTCTAGATTGATGCATGCTGCAGATGCTTGAATGCGTTTCTTCCAAAGCCTTTGTTGATTCCTCTTTTCCAAGGCATAAAAAAAGAGTCCTTCAAGGAAGCAGCAGTATAAAACCCTTTTTCATAAATGAAATGACCAGCTTTTCTTTGGATCTCGGTTTTATGGTAGGGGCCGTCTCGAAGCCTTCCATGCTCAAGGTAATTTATAATGGGTTTTTGTCAATCTTCCTCATCAATTAAGCAAAATGTTATAGCATTCATTTTTTCATATTCAGTCTCGATAAGAGATATAACCCACCTTTGACAAAGTGATATATTTAGGGATACGTCGTCTAGAATTGTTAGGGAAGTAGCCAAGTTTTGTCACACCCCGCCCCAGACCACCCTCTTAACCTAGAGAAGGGCATGACAGTTTGGTATCAAAGTTATTCCGTAAGAGTTTTTAGACAATAAGTGTCAGGCTAAGGGTTGATAACTACTATAGTCACGCCCTTCTCTAGGCTAAGAGGGTGGTCTGGGGCGGGGTGTGACAGTTTGGTATCAGAGCATAAGTTTTTGGGACAATTGAGGAATTAGTTGATACCAACTTGGTATTAAAGGATTGGTTATATGTAAGTTTGGGAAAGATTTAAGCTAGCTTAGTACTAAAACATAAGACTTTGGGTGAAAGAGAAAGTTCATGTATTAGATTAACGTCCCACAGATAAGTCCCTAACATGTGTACTTAATAACTAGGCAAAGATGCTGAGGAAAAGAGGCAGACCGAGCAAGCAGACTGAGAAGAGGAATATTGACCCTAAAAATGGAGGTCCTGAGGTCTCGTCAGACCCAGATCCGAAGGGGAAAAGAGTTAGAGACTCAGTAGAACAAAAGGAAACTTCTGAAAATGAGTCTAGTACACCAAAAGTAGATGTAGAACCCTAGATGGAGGATCGAGTATTCGATAAAATCACTCAAAGATTAGCGGCGAGTGATCAATTCAAAACGATCCAGAAAAGAAGTTTGGCGTCGAGAGGCTAAAAGCTTTAGGAGCCACGATGTTCGATGGAACCACAGATCCATTAGATGCTGAAATTTGGTTGGATTTGATTGAGAAGTGTTTTAAAGTTATGAGATGCCCTAAGGACCGTAAGGTCGAATTAGCGGCATTCTTGCTGCAAAAAAGAGCTGAGAAATGATGGAAAGTGATAGAGGTTAGAAGGAGTAGTTCAGAAACTATGACTTGGTCTAAGTTTAGACAAGTATTTGAGGATAAATACTACCCTAGTTCTTTTAGAGATGCGAAGAGGGAGGAATTCCTTAGGCTAACTTAGGAGTGATGACGGTTGCTGAGTATGAGAAAAATTTATTGAGTTATCTCAGTATGCCCTTCCGATCATCGCGGAAGAGAATGAGAGGTGTAGGAGATTTGAGAGTGGCCTAAGAAGAAAAATACGTACATCTGTTACCTCTACATCTAACTGGGTGAATTTCACTCAGTTAGTTGAGATCGCTATCCGAGTAGAGCAGAATGTAGCGAGGGAAGATGTACTCTAGTCAGGTGAAGGACAGTTTAGAATGCCTGGAGAAACATGAAGTAAAAGATTTAGACCCCCGTTCTCTGGACAGTCGGGTATAAGGAGCTTTGGAGGCATGAGCCAACAAAGTTCAAGTTGTAAGAGGTCAAGACCTGTAGCTAAACAAAGTGGTAGATTAGTATCAGGTCGTGCTAGTGAGTCAGTGGCTAGTACGAGGAGGAAACAGCTGTGTGTAGACTATGGTAAACCTCATACAGGGGTATGCTATGGTAATAGAATGTGTGTTTCCAGTGCAGACAAGTTGGGCATTTCAAAAAAGATTGTCCTCAGCTAGGTCATGGAGCACAGAATGAGCAAAGAGGAGTTACCCAGATTGTAAACCAACCTAGAACGACCGGAACTAGAGGTGAGGGATCTGATGTAGCTAAACAGAAAGGGGTAGGTAGACGACCCCAACAGCAATCGCAGCAGCAGTAGGGTAGAATGTACGCTATGACACACCAGGAAGCGAGATAGGTTCCAAATGTCGTAACTGGTACGATAACTTTATGTAATCAATCCGCTTATGCATTATTCGAACCTGGTGCTACATACTCATTCATATCTAGTATGTGTGCATTACATATAGATAAAATACCTGAACGTATGGATGAGGAATTATTTATCTCTACACCTGTAGGAGATACTCTAGTGGTACAGGAGTATTATAGGAATTGTGAAGTAATTCTTGGAGACCAAAGTTTTTGGGTCGACTTGATTCCATTAGAATTACTAGAATTTGATGTTATCTTAGGTATGGATTTCCTAAGTAAACACTATTCCACTATGGATTGCTTTAGAAGAGAAATAGTGTTTAGGAAACCCGGTGAAAAAGAAATAACTCTGGTAGAAAGTAAAAGAATACTCCCAGGAAGTTTAATATCAACGGTAAAAGCTAGAAAACTGTGGAGTAAAGGATGTGAAGCCTATTTAGCATCTGTAGTAGTTTTTCAAGATAAGAAACTAAAACCTGAGGATGTACCTGTAGTATAAGAATTCTTAGATGTGTTCCCTGAAGAATTACTAGGCTTACCGCATGATAGGGAAGTGGAATTTACTATTGAGTTAATTCCTGGTACTGCACCTATATCCCAAGCACCATATAGGATGGCCTCAATGGAGTTGAAAGAGTTAAAAATTCAATTACAGGAACTTGTGGATAAGGGGTACATTAGACCCAGTGTATCACCTTAGGGAACGCCAGTCTTGTTTGTTAGGAAGAAAGACGACACTCTTAGATTATGCATAAACTATAGACAGTTGAATAAGGTAACCATTAAGAATAAGTACCCATTTCCTTGTATAGATGATCTCTTTGATCAGTTAAAGAGAGCAACGGTGTTCTCTAAGATAGATTTGAGGTCAGGCTATCACCAGTTGAAGGTGAAAGACACAGATGTTCTTAAAACTGCATTCAAAACTAGATATGGACATTTTGAGTTCTTAGTAATGCCGTTTGGACTGATAAATGCTTCTGCGGTATTTATGGACTTGATGAATAGGATATTCCATTCTTATCTGGATTAATTTGTGATAGTATTCGTAGATGACATACTAGTGTATTCCAGTAGTATGGAAAAACACAGAACATTTGAGGATGGTATTACAAACTTTAAGAGAAAAGAAGTTATATGCCAAATTTAGTAAGTGTGATTTTTGGTTAAATCAAGTCATATTTCTTGGGCATATAGTTTCAGCTGATGAAGTGTTGATTCCCAAAAGATAGAAGCAGTAGTTAATTGGGAACGACCCCTGAATGTAACCGAAGTACGTAGTTTTCTAGGTTTAGCAGGTTATTATAGGATATTCGTGGAGGGTTTCTCTAAGATAGCCCTTCCATTGACAAACCTGACCAGAAAAGATGCAAAGATTGAATGGTCACTAGAATGCGAGCATAGTTTCCAAGTGTTGAAACAAAGGTTAGTATCAGCACCAGAGTTAACTCTACCTACACCAGGTAAGGGGTTTGAAGTTTATTGTGATGCATCCCGACAAGGATTAGGATGTATGCTGATGCATGAGGGAAAAGTAGTAGCCTATGCTTCGCGACAGTTAAAGAAGCATGAATGTAATTACCCTACACACGACTTAGAACTAGCAGCAGTTGTAGAGACATTACCTGTTTGGTGAGCGATGTCATATATTTACAAACCATAAGAGTCTAAAGCATATCTTTGATCAAAAGCAACTAAACCTAAGATAGAGAAGATGGCTTGAATTGATTAAAGATTATGACTGTACAATTGACTATCATCCAAAGCAAATGTGGTAGCTGAAGCCTTAAGTCGAAAAACTAAATCAGCTAGAGCTGGTATTAATTCAGTGAAAGGTAGATTGATCTATGAGTTGTATAATGCTAGGGCAGCATTATCAATCGGTCGAAAAGGAGGATTACTAGTCTTAGTTCAAGTGCGTCCTACTCTTGTAGAAAATATTCTGCATGAGCAATTAAAGAATTTTGATCTAAAGAAGTTAATTGAAGAAGTGGATAAAGGATTGAGGACGGACTAACAACTAAGAATAGACAAAGTGCTACTAAAGGAGGGTAGGATTTGCGTACCTAAGGACTTAGCTCTTAGACAAGCTATCCTAGAAGAAGTGCATAGTTCGACATATGCTATGCACCCAAATAGTATGAAGATGTACAGAACATTAAAGAAATCGTAGTGGTGGCTGGGTATAAAAAAATAAATAGCGGAGTATGTTGACAAGTGTCTAATATGTCAACAAGTTAAACCAGAGAGACAGAAACCAGCAAGATTACTTAATCCATTCCCAATACCAGAATGGAAGTGGGAACATATTACGATGGATTTCTTGTATGGATTACCTAAGACACCAGCAAGCTATGATGGTATATGGATAATTGTGGATAGATTGACAAAAACAACTAAGTTTTTACCTATTAAAGCCACTTATACCCGAGACCAACTAGCTAAGCTATATGTTGATCAAGTCGTAAGTCAGTTTGGAGCTCCAGTTTCAATTGTATCAAATCGAGACTCCAAATTTACATCAAAGTTTTGGCTTAGTTTGCAGAAACTATGGGGACCAAGTTATATTTCAGTACCGTTTTTCATCCACAGACGGATGGTCAGTCTGAGTGGACAATCCATACATTGAAAGACATGCTGGGGGCATATGTGTTGCAATTCAAAGGCAGTTGCGTATAACAACAACTACCATTAGAGTATCGGAATGGCACCATATGAAGCCCTATACGGAAGACCTTGTAGGACTCCGATATGCTGGAATGAAGTCAGTGAAAGGAAATTACGAGGTCCAAAACTTGTACAACAGACATCAGATAACATTAAGATTATAAGAGATAATCTTAAGACGGCTCAAGATAGGTAGAAAAGTTATACTGATAAGCGAAGAAGAGAATTAGAGTTTGAAATGGGTGATAAAGTATTTTTAAAATTATCTCCGTGGAAAGGGATACTTAGGTTCGGTAGAAAAGGGAAGTTAAGCCCAAGATATATTGGACCCTATGAGATAATAGAAAGAATTGGTCAAATGACATATCAACTGGATTTACCTCCGGAATTATCTCGTGTTCATGATGTGTTTCATATGGCAATGCTTAGAAAGTATGTGCCAGATCCTACTCATATATTATCTGAGAAACCGGTACAGTTGAAAGAAAATTTGTCGTATAAGGAGGAACCAGTGGAGATTCTGGATAGAAAGGAACAAGTCTTGAGGAATAAGACAATCCTATTAGTAAAGGTGCTATAGCGGAATCATGCTATAGAAGAAGCAACATGGGAAGTTGAAGAGCAAATCAGAAATAAGTATCTGCAGTTGTTTAACTGACGGACTTGTGGCGAAATTTCAAGGATGAAATTTTTATAAGGAGGAGGTAAATATGAACCCCGAATCCCAATTTTACACTTAAGTGTGTTATCTTATTTAAATTGTCTTAATTTTCCACTTAATTGTGTGTCCCTATTTAAATTTGTATAAATAAGTTGAGTTTTAATTGGTGAAATTGTAATGAAATTTGTATAATAAGTAGGTTGATGAGAAAGTTAGTGTGAAATGGTGAAGAAGGAATGGGGATTTGAAAAGAAAAATATGGACATTGAGTTAGGAAAATTTGGGAAAAATTGGCTAAGTATGGAAAATTTATGTGAAATGCGTGTTGTGCACAAAGCACTGGAAGGCAAGTAACTAGTGGCACAATCGTGTAGAAATTGCACGAAGACAAATAATGTTTGCAGTAGCTAAGAGCGAGATCATTGAGATCGAGATTAGCGAAAAAGTGGAAGAGAGCGAGATTGGAGAGAGCAAGACCAGCGAGAAAGAGAGAGAGAGCGAGATTTTGAGCTAGAAAGTTAGAGAGAGCGAGATTTTGAGTGAGAAAGTGGGAGAGAGCGAGAGTGGAGAGAGCGAGAGCAACCTGTGGGTCAGCCACGCCTGGTCCAGTGCTGCATTCGAACGTCATGCCCACGGCTCGTCTATGCATTGAACGGCCGAGCAAGCTTCTGGACGATGTATTTGGACGCGTTGGGGTGGATTATGCATTTAAAAATCCTAATTTGAATACAAACAAAGCTTGAAGACGTAAAGGCAAATGTCAATTAATATCTAGGTGTCTGATTAAGAGAAATTCTTAAATTCTAAGAAATTGTGTTGGATGCGTTTGGGAAGAACTCATTGAACCGAGGTGAAGTTAGCTTATGTTGATAAAGGGAGGATTAAACATTTGGCCATGTAGCCAAATAGGTGCTGTCAACCCCACGAGCAATTTGAACGCCTATAAATAGAGAGTTGGGATTTCATTTTCAAATCACAAAAAAATCATAAATTTCATAGAGAAAGTAAAGGGCAGTGAGGGTTCAGAGGAATGTGTCAACTTTGGACGAGAAGATCTTCCAATCTTCTCATGCGTTTGGAGTGATTTCAAAGCCATCTGAAAGCTCTAGAAGTCTAGTTTTCAGAGTAGGGCTGCCGGAGGAAAAGACTCAAAGGAACGGGGCTGGAGGTTGAGAAGAAGGTAGAAGGGTCAGACTATCAGAACAGTCTGGACTAGTTTTGAAGATTTTAAGATTCCGACCAAACCACGAAGAATTATGAGCTGAACGTTTAGGTTAAGATTCCTAAGACATTTTAGAATAAGTTTGTAAAAGGAAGTATTTCCAATAAGGTTAAGAACTATGAGTAATCTAAGTTGTAAGTTGAATCTGGATTCTAGGGGTGAAAAAGGGACCCGAGGAGCTACTAGAGTGAAAAGTTCCTAAGAGTTCGAGGTGAGTAGCTAAAATGTTTTCAAACTAAAATGTTTTTAAACTGTTTTGATTACAAACATTTTACAGAAAGCATGTTTGCGAAAATAATTCTCATGCCTACTAGTTTTATAAAGTGGTTTCCCAGCAAGATCTGAATTGTCTTGTGAATGCATTACTATTTACATATGTTGATTTTATCTAGCATGTGTTACCATCTTTAAAGCCATGTTGTATATGTGTTATACTGTACATGCTTTAAAGAGAAAAGTTGTTTATAAATAATTTTGGTAAAATGCGATGTCGAAGTACAATGAGAAGGCATCCACCCAACTAGATACTGAAGTACAAGGAGAAGGTATCTATTAGTACTGAAGTACGTTTGAGAAGGTACCAAGCCAACGAGTTATTGAAGTGCATTGGAGAAGGTATCCTAATAGCTCGATACTGAAGTACAAGGATAAGGTATCTGAGTAGTAGTACCTAATGTGGCCACAAGTGAACTAAGTCGGAGATTGAATAAAAGGGTTCTCTCTGGACTAGTAGTTGGTTTTGGGATCATTTTACCAATTATAAAATACTTTTATTGTTTTATGTTTAAAACAGCTTTACATGTTTTACGCTTGGAAAACGTTTATACTGCAGTACAAGTATTGTAAAAGTTTATGTTTCAGTTAAAAGCTCATTACTAAAATCATGCATGAGAATTTACTATGTTTTCTCGGTCACTCACTGGGCGTAAGCTCACCCCGTTTTCAAATGTTTTTGTCCTTCCCCCCCACAGGTAGCGGTCAAATCCTCTGAAGATAGCTCAGTATCTGCTCCTGTCTCTTATACACATCTAGATGTGTATAAGAGACAGGTATCTGCTCTGCCACTAAAGGACTAAAAGACTTGTAACCGTTTGCTAGGTGGTTATAGTTAATATTGTACACATGTTGCTATTATTCATATAGGAACTAGGGTTTGTGGGTTTTGGGACTTGAAAATGTAGTGTTGTAATGACTCTAAACATATTATGTTTCTAAGTTAATAAAATTGTGGGCCTAAAGACATCCCGTTGCATATGAATTGTATTTGGTATCAAAGTTATTCCGCAAGAGTTTTTAGGCAGTAAGTATGAGCCTAAGGGTTGATAACTATTGTAGTCACGCCCTTCTCTAGCCTAAGAGGGTGGTCTAGGGCAGGGTGTGGCAAGTTTGCAGAAGCGTTTTCCTTCTTATTTTCTAACATCGAAACATGCACCAACATCACGCTGTCGAATTTCTCCATCAATTGTCTAGCATAAATGAAGCAAGGCTTCAAGTCATCATGCTTCACATCATACTAGAGTAAGAGCTGATTGATCATCAACTTTGAGTCACCAAAAATCTCCATGCACGATACCCCAATCTCCAAAGCCATTTAGAGATCAATTATTAAGGCCTGGTATTCGACGACATTGTTGGAGCATAATTCAGTAAGTTCACAGGTATAGGGTAGCAGGTGTTTCTCTGGTGAAATGAGGATGATTACTGCCTCCTCACTACTTCTTCGTGCTACACCATTGAAGAATATGATCCAAGGTTTTGTGATTTCTGTGAAGAGAACTTCATCATCGACCAAGTCTTTTGATCACCTTTTTTGGCACATAGACAATGTTGTATTGCTGAAACATTATTGCCTATTTGGCCAAACGCTCAGAGATGATTGACCTAGATAGAACGTACTTGATGGAGTTGGCTTTTGCAATTAGATGAACGGTGAAGGCCTACATATAGTGTCTTAGCTTATCGATAGCGAAAAAGAGTTGAAGACACTTTTTCTCAATAAGAGAGTAATTGGTTTCAGCTCTAGTCAAAGTTTTGCTTAGATAGTAGAGAGCACACTCTTTTGCCTTTTTCCCTTTTTGCACTAATAATGCCCCCAGCGATCTTTCTTGTGCGGCAATGTACAATATCAATGGCTTACCTGCTACGAAAGCACCTAAGATAGGAGGTCTAAGTAAGTACTTCTTTATGCTATCAAAAGCATTTTGACAGGCCTCATCCCATTTGAATTCTTCTCATTTTTTCATCAATCTTTGAAAAGGTTGACATCGATCAGCCAAATGGAAAATAAACCTTTGGATTTAAGCTAGACGTCTCTGAAGACTTCTTAACTCATGTAAATTCTTTGGCCTCACAATATTTTGAATGGCATCGATTTTGGATCGATCTATTTTGATCCCTCCATGCCTTACAACGAAACCAAGAAACTTACTTGAGGTTACATCGAACGCACATTTGAGAGGGTTCATCCTCAACTGGTATTTTCACAGGCGATCGAACACAACTTTTAGATCCTTCAAATGATCTTGTTGTTCCTTGGACTCGACCACAAGATCATCAACATAACATTCTACATGTTTTTTCAACATGTCACCTTATGCATGGCGCATTGGTGATGTTGGGATTGGTGTCCTAAATCTCCTTGAAATCTCGTAGTTTGTAAACTTTGTATAAACATATTGTTGTTAATAAGCATATACTCAATCCAATAAACTAAAATCTAAGGTTATTTCATGTAATTTAAACAAGTATGTAGAGACATACAAGTGGATCTTGTTTAAATAATAACCTAAACGGTCTGTAGTAGATGGATAAGGCTAGGAACCTTATCCTGGTGACAGTATGGATAACACCCGCTTTGTAGGTGTTACAAGTGTTGTAAAGTGCTACAAATGATCTGATCCTGATCATTCATGTGGAGACATGGGAGCGGAGGTATCCTACAAAGAGTTTGTATAAGACCAGACCACAAAATGATTAGTCTCTTTATATAATGCCGTTAATAATAGAGACTTACATTTCACCAAGATGATCATAGGTGACCTGAATCTTGAGTGAGTTGTGAATTTCTGCTCATGAAGGCGGTCCTTTGATTTGAATGGATGAGAGTGGCTAGATTACCAACTTAATAAGCCTACCATTTTAGGGATTCGTCTAACTGAGGAGTTGGGAACACACCTATACGAGACGGAACTCACTCCTTCCTTGATGCAGAAGCAAGTAGATAGCTTGTTCCCTTAAGGATGATTTTGAGGCTTGAACATAGTGGTCACATCCTTTCCTAGCTCGAGAGGGACTTGGTCATAGTTGGACTATGACTTATTATTCATTAGAGGGATCAGTGGAACTTAAGAACTTAGATGTAACTCAGGGGAAAAACGGTATTTTTGGCCCCGAGCAATTTGTGAAGGGTCATCGCACTGTTGATTGGTTATATCCAATGGACACAGAAATTTATCTGTAGTGCGAAAAGTGCAGCTGTCGATATTTAGTGGAATGACCGACAGTTAATAGATGTTGGGTAATTTAATTAAAGAGTTTAATTAATTATTCGAGTACCATTGCCGCTTCAATCTACAGGTCGATAAGGTCCCTTCTATAGCTCAATAGTGATTTAATTGAAAATTAATTTTGGATTAATTTGAAGTGTTCAAATTATTTGAGGGAATTAATTATATATGAAATAATTAATTAAATTAATCATATATGAGATATAATTAATATAATATCTTTGATACATTATAATATAAGGTAATATGAGAGGAATTTGAATATGATTCAAATACTAATTATATGAATGAGATTCATGTAATTAAATTTAATATAAATATAATTTATATTAAATACCATAAATAACTTGAGAGAATTAAATATTTAAATATGATCCAAATATCAATTATATGAATGAGATTCATATAAGTGAGTTTACTATAAATGTGGTTTATATTAAATGCGATGTATGATTGAGAAAAAATACATCTATAGGTTTTTTTGTATTTGATACAATATGTAACTATAGATTATGTGTTAGATGGGATATAACATATAGTTTATATACGTATAATAAGGTTGTTATTATATATATAATTATTATTAGTTTAATTTTATTAAATTAATATTAATTAATTAAAGGGAGGAAGTGATAGATCAAGAAGTTACAACTCCCTCCCCCTAATTTCTCTCAGCCAAATACATGATGAAAGGGGTGAGAGATAAGTATAGTGTTGATTTCATCTTCCTCCATGAAACACTGAAAGAATAGTTCTATCTGGAAAAAACGAAAAGAGAGAAAAGTTCTTCTCCACCCTCTATTCCTTTCCATCTCCTTCCCTCTTCCAAAACCCTAAGGCAGAGCCCACAAGTCCTACCATTCTTAATCTCTAAGGAGAATACGGGAGGCTCTATTTAGTGGTTCCCTTTTGGAGAAGAAGATCCGTTCGTGACTTGTTTGAGGGATTCTTGAAGAATAGTCTTCAAAGGTAAGGGTTTCTAAAACCCTATGTTTTCCTTTATTAATTCATGTTATAATTTATGTAAATGCATATCTTGTTCTTAATTTATTGTAAAACTTACATTCAATGAAAAATGGAAATTCGAACGATCTTACTTCCGCTCAAGGATCTCTCCTCATAGAGTTCCTTTCGATACATAGCGCCAAAATTCTTCAACCCAAAGGGCATTACTATTGGGGTTGATGTCCTAAATCTTGTGGGTCCTATAGTTCGTAATTGTAATGTACAAACAATTTTATTTATTTAACAAAATATGATATATTTTATTCGAAATCTAGTAGCATTAACTCACAAACCAATAAAATAACATTCGAGGTTATCTTTTTTAGCTTAAACATATATGTAGAGACATACAGGTGGATCATGTTTAAGTGATAACCTGAATGATCTGTAGTAGATGGATAAGACTGGATACCTTATCCTGACAACACTACAAATGCAACCCGCTTTGTAGATGTTACAATTGTTGTAAAGTATTACAAATGTTCTGATCCTAATCATTCATGTGGAGACATGTGAGTGGGGGGGAGTTTGTATAAGACTGGACCACAAAATTATTAGTCTCATTATATAACACTTTTAATAATAAAGACTTACATTTCACCAGAATGACCATAGGTGACATGACCTGAATCCTGATTGAGTTGTGAACTCTTTCTTATGAAGGCAATTCTTTGATTCGTATAGGTGAGAATGACCAAATCGTCGACTCAATAAGCTTACCATTTTGGGGTTCGTCTAATTGGGGTGCTAGGAACACAGCTACATAAAATGGAATCACTCCTTCCCTAATGTCGAGGTAAGTAGATAAATTACTCCTTTAAGGGCTAATTCCAAGACTTGAACAAGGTGGCGCCAAACACCTTCTATTGGCCCAAAAGGGGTTCGGTCATAGTTGGACTATGACTTACTGTTCATTAGAGAAATCAATAGTAACTAAGGAGTTAGATGTAACTACAGGGGTAAAATAGTCATTTTGGCCCAACTGTACTTACGAGTAATTTGTGAAAGGTCATTGCACTGTTGACTGGTTATATCCAATGGATACAGAAATATATATGCAGTGTAAAGATGTCAGTCTTTAGTGGAATGTCTGACAGCTAATAAACGTTGAATAATTTAATTAAAGGAGTTTAATTAATTGAATAAGTACCAATAGAGTTTCAATCTGCATGTCCATAAAGTCCCCTCTGTAGCTCAACAAGGATTATTGAGAATTAATTTTGGATTAATTTGAATTATTCAAATTAATAGAGTGAATTAATTATATATGATATGATTAAACTAAATTAATTATATGTGATATAATTAATATAATGTATTTGATACATTATAATATAAAGTTTATTTTGAGAGGAATTAAATATTTGAATTTGATTTAAATACTAATTATATGGATGAGATTCATATAATTAAATTTAGTATAAATGTGATTTATATTAAACACACAAATGATTGAGAGAATTAAAAACTATAGGCCATGTGTTATATTGATATAGCATATATATATATATATATATATATATATATATATATATATAATATTTTATAATTCTTATTTTAATTCGATTTTGAATTTAAAGGGAGGAAAATAACTCCTCTCCTCTTAATTCTTTCTTGGTTTTTACGTGGTGGAGGGATGGGTGGTTTTTGTATTCTGGAAGTCTTCATCTTCTTAATAAAAGAGTTTCTGATTTTCTGAACTTTTTCCTCCCAATAATACATTCTCCTAAGATTTTTCTCTCAACTAAAAAAAATCATTCTCCCTCTGCCAAAACTCAGAACCCACACACTCCCGAAAATTCTCTACCCAAACTAGAATACAGAAGGCTCTGATTGATATTGTCCTGTACGAATTGTTCGTGAGCGGTTCGAGGGATTTCGTGAAGACATTTGGCTTCAAGGGTAAGCATTTTCCTTAACCCTTCTAATTCTTCTTTTGAATTGCATGTGATAAAACTAAAACTGGGACAATCGCCACTTCCGCTGCGACCTTATGGTCTCTTCAATTACCTTGTAATTCCTTTTGGATTTCGAAAGGCCATTATTTCCTTATCAGCAAGAGCCATTCGTATTTGGTTATACCCAAATGATCCATTCATAAAGGATAGAGCCTCGTGCCCTGTTGTCACATCAACCATGATCTCCGTGATGAGCAATAGAAAATGGTCTTTTGGGCATGCATTGTTTAGATCACAAAAGTCTACACAAACACGAAATTGTTCGTTCTTCTTTCTAACAAGGACAATGTTGGCTATCCACATTAGGTATTTGACTTCATGGATAAACTCTACTTCAATCAACTTATTGACTTCAGGTTTAATCTGGGAATAAGTTCTTGTCAAAATCGTTGTTGAGCTTGCTTAATTGGCCGACACCCCTATTTGATTGCGAGATGGTGGACTACTACCTTTGAATCAATCCCCGACATTTTTTTTATAACCAAGTGAAAATGTCCCTGTAATCAGTGAGAAAACTCAAATATTTTCTTTCTTCCTCTCCAAATAGAGATGTGTTGATGAAAGTCGGGTGTGGTTCCTCTATTGTGCCAAGATTCACCTCTTTGAGTTTGTCCACTGTGGCTTGACCACCATCCTCCAGATCTAATGGAGCATCTTCCACCTCCTCTTCGGTCATTTCATCTTCAAACTCTTCGATGATGGTAATGTGGTGAAATAAACTTTCATCTTCCTCATACTTTAAGCTTCCATTTTGAGGTTTAGTGAATATAACGTCGTGCCTTTTCACCTTTAAGGAACCCTCGCTTGTGTTGAAAGTAACAAAGATATTTCTTTTCATCCATGAAGGAACAATATTGTGGACTTCTTCGTCACTCCTTGCTTCATAAGATGATTTCTCACCTGATAGGCGTTCGATATTCTTATGTCTGAGGTGTTGCCAAATCGACATGTGAGATATTAGCTCTTTCTTCCTTACGGCTACATTGAGAATGACACTGCGAGTTTCTCTTTCACTTTTTATCTCACAGAAGACACGCTCGCTAAAGTATTCCTCAACAACGTCATGCTTAAGGTGATCAAGAACAGACGCGCAAGATTTTCCTTTGCTTTTCTTTGAAGTTGCACATAATTTTTCAAAGACTAATGGTCACGTCATTACTGGAGATTGAAAAATGATTTATTTTTCTTCCTCAGAAGGCATAGCCAAACTTCAAAAGGCTGACTGTCGAATAGAGCCACGGTCGTAGGTGGACTCTCTTTCTCTACTCCCGTCATGCTCAATCTTTTCAAGACCAAAATGGGTGCTACAAACGATCTAATGCGATTGAAGGCTGAAGTTCTTTTATCCTTGCTCTCCCATTCTCCTGCATCATCGACTTCCTCTGCAGTTATATGGTTGCTATTGACCACCTTTTCCTTCACCCTTCTAGTTATGCAAACTGACTCTAATGACTCATGTCCAAGCCCCTTTCTTGATGCAAATATAGCATGCCCCTTTTGCAAAAGCTTCTTCTGGGTCGAAGAAAGCTCAGGTCGCTCATAAATCCTTAAGCTCTTAAACTTGGTGTGAGTTGTAAAGTCATAACCTATTTTCACTAGTAGTTTGTAAGCCTTAGGATCAAACCTGCCTTTCTTTCGTATTTGGGGCAGATTTACCTTTGTCAAGTATCCCTTTGGTTTATGAATTTCTTGCTTCGTCATCGGCGTGAGTGGTGTAACAAAATTCTCTTTTAAGATTTCAACCTCATCGACCTTCAAGCCTTTTGAGCATCTCATAAAAGGTGACTCACCTTTCTTGCGTCTTGACAAAGGGACATAGTGCAAGATCAAAGGACTTGAAGCCTTTTCATCTTTTAAATTTAGTGTCTTTGTAATGCTTGCGGATGCCTCATTCTCTTATGAGCCAGAATCTCGTGCCTTTTCATCTGTCCTTTTTCTTGCACATGCTTGTGATTTTGACTTGGAATTACCTCTAACCCTTATTAATGGAGTCTTCACGGGCATTGCCTCACCAACACCCTTACTCTTCAAATAAAACTTCGCATCTACAAAGTGAGACTCAACCTCTGAAAATGGATTAGAGTCTGCTTAAACTTTCTTAACCCCATCTTGATAGATCTTGGAAAATTGGTGCAGTGTTGACGTTTTCACCCTATTTCCATGAATCCAAGGACGTCTTAGCAGCAGCTTATAAGTGATCTTCAAGTCTATGGCATGAAACAACCCGTCGACCTTCAAGTCGCCAATGAGAAATTCTATACGTATCATGTCTATCGCCTTTTGGCTATCTTGGTTGAAACCTTAAATTACTAACTTGTTGTTTTACAATTCTTCAATGAAGATTCCCAATTACTTCATAGTCGTCTTAGGCATTATATTGACGGTTGATCCATTGTCGATGAGAATTCAACAAACTCTCTGTTCTCGAATGTATCTTGAAACATACAATGGCCTATTATGAAGCTTTGATCCCAGCAGTAGATCTTCATATGGGAAATCTATGGATATACAACCAAAGGCATTTGTGCGCACCCAAGAGGTCGGTGCACTAGATGTGTTTGACTCTAACAACATGTTGATGAGAGTCGTCTTAGTTTCTTGAGGCAGTGACAACAGGTCGTTCATGCTAAGAAATGGTAATTCTTTTGATTCTTCTATCGTTTTTTATGAACTTAGAGGGGTATCCTCTTCTTCTGTCATGCTGACAGGGTGACATGAAACAACATCTAGCATTTTCCTCGTACAGTGGCCATAGAAGTTCTCTGAAAGGAAATATGCTAACGTCATTTGTTGCCTAGGTTAAGGGAAGTCCTCCTCTTCCTCCTCAACAAGCTTGGGCTTCCGAGCCTCCTTTTTCCCTTCCTTTTCTGAGTCTTGTTCCCTCTTTTATAAATCCGATAGGAGCGTGACTCTTTTTGGATAGAACTCGGGTTTCTCTTCTTTTGATGTGTTACGAGAATCCATCCTTCGTCATCGCCACTATCAACATGTTCTTCCCTATTTTGAAAATCTGTCATTTGGATTGCTTGCTAAAACTGAACGACCACAGGTCTGAAGGTCCCGAACTAGACCAAACTCTCTCTTTAATCCATATAGCCGATGTTGGAGCATATAGAGTTACTGATACTGCAACATGATTTGTTTGAGCAACCTCGTCCAGATCTAGCTCAATCTTCCTCACATGAGCCAATTTTAGAATCAGCTCTTTTAGTACAAAACATTTTTCAACTGGGTGGCTAACGACCCTGTGATACTTACAGTAGTTAGGATCATCTATTTTTTCTGCTTGCTTCAATCGTTTGCATTTCGATAGCTAGATAAACTGCTTTTCTAGTAGTTATTCAAGCATATCTGCAACATTACAGTCAGGAAATGGATAAAATTTTTCTTGCCTTTTTTTCAAAGTTAGGCGACGTTTTTCGCATCCCTCATTCTTCTTCTCAACTTTCTTCTTTTTTTCCTTTTGAAGAAAATTTCAGCGGGGTTGTATTAATGATCATTGATTCCTTCATGATGCTTTTCACAATCTTTTCAGTGCTTTTTGTTTCTATCCTTCTTCACTTAGGGATCAAGAAATTCTTCGTTCCCTTATTGGTGATGCTCAACTCCATATCGTGGGCGCGAATCACCAATTCTTCAAACGTATGGGGTCTTATTCCCTGAAAAATGTAGAGAAGTCCCCAATGCATACCTTAGGTGCACATTTCTACAGCAGAAAATTCAATGAGTCGGTCTTTGCAGTCTAAACTCAGAGCTCTCCATCGATTGATGTAGTTGATGATTGGGTCTCCTTTCCACTACTTGGTGTTGGTCAGCTCCATCATGTTGATAGTGCGTCTGGTGCTGTAGAAGCAGATCATGAATTCTCTTTCAAGTTGCTCTCAGCTGTCATTCACCTTAGGCTCTAAATCAGTGTACCAGTCAAAAGTATTTCCTTCCAGAGTCTTGACAAACTGCTTGACTAGCCAATCTCCTCTGGTTCCCACGTTCTCGCATGTTTCAACAAAGTGGGCAATGTGTTGCTTCCGGTTTCCCTTTCCATCAAATTGCAGGAACTTCAGGGGTTGGTACCCAGTAGACATTCTCAACTTGTCAAATCTTTAGGTGTGCGACTTAGAATATATAAAATAGGTCTGAGACAGGCTTCCATATTGAGCCTGTATGGAGGTCATAATCATTCTTGTAGCTGTTGAACTGAAAAAGAGGCAGCGGAAGTTGATTGTTGCAGTTGGTTTTCCTGCAGCATGATCTTCCCTTTGTAATTTTCTTTGACAACAAGAGTTTGGCCCGATTCAGCAACTTCCTAAGCCTGCATCTGTTCTCTTAAGGCAGCGATTTCATGATTGATAACTTGTAGAAATACAAGTTATTGTTCTCTCAAAGTTGGAATAATTAGGATCTTTAGTATATAAATACACTCACTATGAAAGAAAAATGCATGAAATTCCATTCATATAGTAAACTCATACAAAAGTATTTTTGTTAAGTAAAAAGTTGCTTCACTAACACATTTCAACAAAGGAATAAAAGAAATGTACTAAGTGTTGCAGCCAAGGCCAACGCAAGGGGTATGTGTCCAAGAATATTCGACGAATGAAGGATACGTTGGCTTGTTCATTTCCTATCAAATCACCACTTGTTGGCATGGGAATCTGACTGGTGGCATCTGAACATTTTAAAAGTGGCAAGCGGCTACTACAGGATATGGAATTTGATGCAGGTCCAATCACTAAGTTGTTGAGATTTGCCTATATAAGGAGAAGCCACCTTTAGAATCAGAGTGAGACAATTTAGAGCCAGCAAGTTAGAAACTTTTCTTTTCAGCACCAGTACATAGCATCTGCTATTTGCAAGCAAGTAATAGGAGGGAAGATACCATTTAACCGTTGATCAAGAGGTGTCATTGGAGAGAAGCTTGAAAGAGATATCTTCCTCAACTTCTCAACCACATTGGTTATAGCAAGCATAAAAAACAAGACAAATAGGACAAGAGATTGAACTCTCTGGTTTGACTTCTACTTTTTACACTTCACTTCCATTCACCATTTCATTTCATTAAGCTACGATTGTTTATATAAACAATTGTTATCTTTAATTCAATCTTAAATTTGACCATTTATCACTTCTTCATCTTTTTACCTTCAAAATTGTATGTGTTTGTGAAATTTTCTAACTTAATAAGAATATGGAATTTGTTCCTTAAGTCTCCTTGATCAGTTGATAAAAGTAACTAAGTAGTTAAATCACTCGAGAGAGCAATTTAGGTATGGAATGCATTAAGTTAGGGCGTGAAATAAGTCTAGAGATAGAGTTGCTCACGCCTTTTTCCTATTCTATATGACTAACACATGCACCCTAGAGATAGGATTAAATCTAGCTTTCGCATTGAGAGATGTTGAACTTAGCAAGAACTAAAGAATAGAATTTCCAACGCATAGCACATACATTTAGATTGTAAACAAGCATCTACATAATCTTCATCTCATCTTCATTACGCTCACATAGGCTTGCTAAACTTACCATGAAATCAACGCATGCCACTTATACTTAGAACCATTCATCCATTAGATTAATGTAAATAACCAACATTTCTCAAGTTAATTAGGAAATATATGTATTACATCCAAAAACAAGGTCTACATTAGAAGCATTCTAGAGTCTCTGCATTCGACCTTGGACTTACCAGGAAACTTAAGTTAGATTTATACTTGGATTTGATTTGAGAGAGCTTGTACGCATTTACAAGGTGTGCACGCATCCACTATCAATGCATCCCCTGATTCTCTTAATTAGAAAGAAATCACTCTTTCATCTATCTTCATTCATCTCCATTCTCCTCCATTATTTTAAGCATGTTTAGAATCAAAATCATGAGGTGAACAATGATCTCGTTCCTCAACAGCTTTCATCATAAAATTATCTTTCTTTCCATTTCTACCATGGCCGCTTCAAGTGTTATGTCTGCCATCATGATAGAAATCACATTTGGATGTGATTCCCTCTTTGAATTATTGGAGGTAGAACTAGAGTTGTCAAACAAGTGATTTTCGTTGATGACAATATCGTCTTTAGGAGACTCTATCATCTCTTTCAAGATGTTATGCACAATGGCAAAACCTTGTTTTTACTCCTGCATAACTTCCTTTGAACAATTGCGAGTGACAGATCCTATATAGAAGTTGCTTGTTGAAGATGCTTTTGGATGTGGCTTTCTTTAATATCATCAATTTGCTTGAATTTCGAGAGAAAGATGAGAGGTAGAGAGGTTCTACTATGCATGCCAATTTGTTCGCACGAGGTTTCTGGAGAAACTTGTTTCGTGGAGTTGAACTTAAGATGGTGTTGATGTTGATGTTGATGTTGATGCGATGTGGTTCGATCTCTCGTACTTGATCCTCTTATTCTCTCTCAATTGAATGCATATGCTTAACTTGAAAAAGTGGAGCGCATCACACTCCTTGAAGATACAAATCTCCTGAAGATACAAGGACTCTTCCAAGACTTCAACTTCAAGAAAATCATGCCCTCTGCTTCTTTAAATCAAGGGTATGCATTCAACTAAGAGAGAATCAAAGGATCATGACTAGAGATCGAACCATATCGCATCAAATCAATATCAACATCAACATCAACACAAGTTCAATTCCACGAAACAAGTTTCTTCAGAAACCTCATGCGAATAATCATATGCATAATTAAAATGTAAAATTTTATCACATATTTGTCTATTCAATGCACAATATATGATATTTATAGCTTTGGCGTTAAAACTGGGCAACTCATTATTCAATTTCAAATTTGACAAATCATGCTCACAAACATATAAAGTATTGAAATCCATAGCAAGCATAAATGTTTTCAATTTATTTTTCAAACATCATAATTTCTATTCCCATAAAAAATGGAGGTCTATCAATGGAATCACTATTTAAAGTTGCCATAGCTCTAGCAACTAAGCTTTTCAAATAAATATTTCAAAATATTAAAAAGATACTTTAGTATCAAAATAATATTTGAAAAATAATTTTATCAAATGAGCAATCTCTTTAATACCAATTGTTGGAGTAAATAACTCAATCAATAGGTATCAAATGAAAAAGCTTTTGATAAAAATAAATAATTAAAATCAAGAGTGACCTTGCTCTGATATCAATTATAGAAGTGAAAAACTCAAATAATGAGTATCAATATGAAATAATAAATGAAAATATTTGTTTAAAAACAAGAGAGTAACTGGCTCTGATATCAATTGTAGGATCGATATAGTAACCTTAGAACGGGGTAAATAGGATTTATTACAATGAATGAAAACTTTTTATTAATGTGGGCCCAATTAAGTAAATGAATACAATTTTAAGTAATAAGTAATATAAACAATAAATTCATGGAAATAATTTCACTTTGAATTAAACAAAAAAAAAAAAATAAGAATCACAATTTAAAGCATCCTATTTAATTATCATAAAAAGATTGATAATGAATATAGAAAGTTCAGAACTACCAATCAAAACAAGTCAATATGAACAAATATTGCAATTAATTCCATGTAATAAACTATAATAACACAATAATTGAAAATTAAAGTAGTATGGGATAGAGAAATTAACACAGGAGATTTTTATAGTGGTTCGGTGCAACCGGCCTATATCCACTTCTCAAACTCCTTTTGGGTATGCAAATAGAAATGTCACCAGAGCCTAGCCGCCACACTGCTCTTTTTGCGAGTTTAAGAGCAATCCTTACAAAAGTTTGGAAATGTTAAAGAACACTCTTACAACTCTCTTAATAGAGTGGACTTACAATATTAAGCTCACAGCAAGCCAATCCTCACCACATAAAATATCTCACTCAAGAATAAGATGAAAAGAAGAAAATTGAAACATGAAGAGTGCAACAACAAAGACTTTGTGTTTTTGGAGGATTGAAAATAAGGAAAATTGTTGTTATGATTTGGAGAAGAAGATGGGTTTAAATAGAAAGGAAAAATATTGG
The DNA here is from genome assembly GCF_009727055.1 of Benincasa hispida. Classification (NCBI taxonomy): domain Eukaryota; kingdom Viridiplantae; phylum Streptophyta; class Magnoliopsida; order Cucurbitales; family Cucurbitaceae; genus Benincasa; species Benincasa hispida. The sequence goes on from NC_052360.1 coordinate 30,078,009, forward strand.
AAACCACTTATAATTTTGGCCATTGGATATTGGTAACAAAATCAATGGTTGAGATCACTCCTTATTATCTTATCGAATTATGCAAGCATCTAATATGTCGTGACTTACCATTATAGATATTATTATTGGCTCTCATAGAAGCCACTAAATTGTTACAATAAATACATATTGCACTTACAGGCTTTAGCCACAATGGAATATCTTCAAGAAAATTTCGAAGCCATTCAACTTCTTCTCCTCCTTTATCAAGAGCTATAAACTTTGATTCCATAGTAGAACGTGCTATATATGTCTGTTTTGAATATTTCCATGATACAGTTGCTTCACCTAAGGTAAAAATATACCCACTGGTTGATTTAGTCTCCATGTTATCAGAAATCCAATAACATCACTAAATTATTCCAGTACATGTAGATACCTCATATAATGCAATCCATAGACTAGAGTGTACTTCAAGTACTTTAGAACTCTAACTAACACATTGCAATGATCATATCCAAGATTGTTGGAGTATCTTGCTAACATTCCTACTAAATAGGACCAGGTCTTGTACAATTCATTATGTACATAAAGCTACCAACAACTCTAAAATATTCTATAGAAGACACATCTTCATCATTATTTTTCTTCAAATTACAATTTGAATCAAATGGAGTAACAATCGACTTACTTTCAAAATGATCAGATTTTCTTAGCACTTTCTCTATATAATGAGATTAAGAAAGTATGTATCCACTTGGATTTCTTTTTATTTGAATTCCAAGGATAACATCAGCAAGACCAAGATCTTTCATATCAAAGTCTGATTTCAACATCATTTTAGTGGCATTAATAACATTTCTATTTATGCCCATTATTAACATATCATCTACATACAAGCAAACAATGACATACACTTGAGCTATGGTTTTAACATAGACACCTTTATCATACTCATTTATCTTAAATCCATTTCATAACATAGTGCGGTCAAATTTTTCATGTCATTGTTTAGGTGCTTGTTTCAATCCATAAAGAAACTTAACAAGTATACAAACTTTATCTTCAAGTCCTTTAACAACAAATCCTTCAGGTTGTTCATATAAATTTCTTCATCTAAATCTCCATTTAAAAATGTAGTTTTTACATCCATTTAGTGTATTTCCAAATTTGTAAAGTTGTTATTGCAATTAACATCCTTGTAGATGTAATCCTCGTCAACTGGAGAATAGGTATCGAAGAAATCTAGCCTTTCTTTTTTGGTGAAAGCCTTTAGCTACCAACCGAGCTTTATACTTATCAATAGTGTCGTCGGCATTTAGTTTTCTCTTAAAAATCTATTTACTCGCTATTGGTTTACTTCCAAAAGATAAATTTGTAGGGATCAAAGCCCCAGCGCAACGGAAGAAACACAGGACCATATTAGAAATTAATTTAAAAATTCTAAAATACCAGTACACTGGGAAATTCAGAAAATCACGGAGACCAAAAAATAAATACAATCTACTATATTATTCATAGGTTAAACCTGCATTAGGAAAAAATCTATAGAGAAAGGAAATAGCTACTCATATTCATTGACGACTCAGACAAAATGGTCAATTCTCTAATTGGGTTGGAATCAAGAACACCACCAAAAGGGCTTCCTTCTTATTCTCTGAGAATTCTTAAGGATTGGTTCGTGGGAACCAGAATTATGGGAAGAGAAGGAAAATTTTTTTACAAAACTTTTTTTGTTATAGAACCCTTCTGTGATCAAGCACACACTTCATATCCCTGCATACGTTTTGCAGGTATTTGAACAAAGGAGAGAAAGAGAAACGTGGGAGTCATCGCGTTTCTATCAACTCCTTATGTGGGAGTTATGTTTAATTTAAAATTAAATAAATTAGTTTAATAATTAATTAAATTAATCATTAATTAAATCTTTTTTAATTAATGATTTTCTTTTAAATCATATTTAAATAAAACATCTCTCACATAATCTATAGTTTTAATTCAATTAATTTATATTAAATAATTATTGAATTCTCAAATTAAATAATAACCAAATTAAATATCAAATATTTAATTTAGACCTATAGTTTTAATGTGCATCTAATACACATTAATTTTAACCTATAGTTTTAGTATGAATCTAATTCATATTAAATTAATATTTGAACTCCTTCAAATATTTAATTCTCTCATAAATTAATGTTGAATCATATCCAAAATTAAATTTATATTATAAAGTTTAATTAAAATATAAAATTTATATTGTAATGTATCATTATACATTATATTATTTCCCTAAATGAATTTGAACATTTCAAACTCTATTCAAGACATAGTTACCTCAATTCTCTTTCGAGCTAGGAAGGGGATCTCATGGGCCTACAGATCAGAAACTCCAACGATATAAGATTAATTGGCTAAACTCATTAACTACATTAATCAATATTCGTTAATTATGGATACACTCCACTAAAGACCAACAACTACACTCTTCTCACTGCAGACATATTTGTGTGTCCATGGATATAGACAAATAACAGCAACTTAGTCTTTCACGAGTGTTCGTAACACCAGCTGGGTCAAATTACCATTTTACCCCTACGTTACCTTTGAATCCTTAAGTACCAGTGCTCTCTAATGAACAACATGTTTATGATCCAACCATTAAACAGAAATCCCTCTCTGGCCAGTAAGAGGGTAGGGCTCTTTGTTCAAATCCTAGAGACACCACTTAAAGGAACAATCATACTTAGCCTAAAGCCGGGAAGAAATGAAATCCATCTTGTATTATTATGTTCCCAGCTTCCCACTTGGTTTTGTCCCCAAAATGGTAGGCTTATTAAGTCGACGAACAGGCCACTCTCACCCATACAAATCAACGGACAATCCCTCGTGAACAAAAGTTCATAATAGACTCAGGACTAAGACTAAGTTGCCTAGGTCATCCTATTAAAATAGAAACCTAACTAGTCAACGGAGTTACATCTAGTGGTTACTATTTTTTGGTTTGGTCTTATGCAAACTCATTGCATAGGATATTCCACTCGCATGTTACCAACACGAACGCGATGGATCATTGCGTTTGTATCAAATACAAAGTGGATCATTTCCACGGTATCACTAGAATAAGGTATCTAGTCTTATCTTTATACTATAGACCCTTTAGGATATATCTTGAACCTGGATCCCTTAAACATATTTGTGTTATGAAATTTCTAGTTAACTCATTTTGCATTTGGGTTAGATTTTCATTTTTTTTTTTCATTTTTTTGGTTACTTTTTTTTTTATTTTTTGGAAAAAATTAGTTAACGTGTTCGTATTATATATGGTGATAATTGTGGATTTATGAGAGTTCTCATCTTATCTTTTAGTTCTGGGTTTTGGTTTGAGGGAGATGTTTGTTGTCAATGATTTGCCATGGTTTGAGGAAGACGTTTATTTATTGAAGGTAGTTGAAAATTGTATTGGTGCGTATTTAAAAAGTAGAATTGGACTGTCTCAGTTATTAATTGTATTGTAGCCTAGAATCCTTTCTATAGTCTCTCATTACTTAAGGCTGTAAAATGTCAATGGAGCTAACATCTTGAAAAGTTATTCAAGGCAGTTGATCATTAGTGTTTCTCGTGCGTTATTAGTATGGTTGTTAGCTGAAACCATCTTGAGATTATTATGTTTGTATTCAGTTACAAGTATTGCACCTCAAATTCTTTATGTAAATACTCATTCTCTATAAATCCAAATGTTTGAGAAAAGAAAATCATGCGTGTTATATAAGTCAATACAAATTGCACTTTAAATTTTAGGAAGACTAGAGAACATCCATAGATGTGTGATCTGAATCTTTAAGATTTGTCTTTGAATTCTTCCTTTTTTTTTTTTTTTTTGTTCTTTTTATTTGGTATAAACTAGAGATCTCGTTCTTGGGATTCAAATAGTTCTTTGATTCAAATAGTTCTTTATATGTAAAGAAGAAGTTGAAAGACTAAAAATATTTCGGTGGTGGTGGTTATGTTAACCATATCAATTCAAGGTATAATTTTGGTTGAACCCAAATGAAAAAACTATTTTATTATTGAGTTGTCTGGACCCATATGCAAAAACTATTTTATTATTGAGTTGTATGTTGAAATCTCTATTTCTTATTTGAACTATACTGTTCTTAAAAATATTTGTAATCACATTGATAACATTTACATTTGTGTTCCTTCAAAATACCATTTTAAAGTTTCATTTACAAATCCTCTTTTTCACTATCTTTATGTCATTTTTACTATTACTTTAACTCTGTATAAACTTTTGAAATAGTTTCAAGAAACTAACATGTAAAGTAAAAGGTAAAAACCATAAGAGTATGCTAAAGTTGAAAGAAATATAGTTATGATTTTGTTTATATTTGACTTAACTTTCTAAATATATTGTTTGTGAAGGAGAACCATGACCCAATCTCTCAGCCCAACGACCCACAGCTTGCAGCCCAACTACAAGCAGCCCAATGCCCATCTTTGCACAACCGTTACCCACTGCAACTGTAATATTGTCTGTCTTCTGGACTATGTATTATTCATTTATTTTGCATAGCCCAATTTGGCCATTCGTCTGCCCTATATAAAAACATATACCTAGGTATTTGTAATCATTCATTGAAAATATACAAGAAGTAAATTCTTCAGGCTACTCCTATTTTGCTGTACTAAATATAGGCTGCATATTTTGACTTGGTATCAGAGCCTATGGTAAATGCCCCTTCAAATCCCTTCAACGGAAGCAATCAATTCATCAGCCCCACCTACAGAAGCCCACCGTTGAACCAGTTTCTTAACCAAATCACCACGATCAAGTTGGTTCGTGGAAATTTCCTCCTTTGGAAGAACCTTACCTTACCAATCTTGAGAAGCTACCGGTTGGAAGGACATCTGACTAGAGAAGATATATGTCCTCCGATGATGACTGAGCAAGAAGAGTTAGTCACAAACCCAACTTTTGAAACTGGTATGCAGATCGATCAACAGCCAGAAGGTATGTCCGGAGCCTCTAGTAATTCTTCATCTAATCTCAGAACAATGAAAAATCATGCTGATAACTTGGAGTTGTCTGGTAATCCGATTCTACTCCGGTCATTAGTATCGCAAGTCCTAATAGGATTAGATGAAGAATACAATCCTATTGTTGCCACGATTCAAGGAAGAGCTGAAATGAAATGGGCTGATTTGCATTCAAAGCTGTTGAGTTTTGAGAAACGACTTGAACTACAGAATATAAGTATAGCAACATCTCTAGGGAGTGCCTCCTCCACTGTCAATCTCACAACAAGCCACACCAACAATCAGCCTCATAATGGGAACAAGCAGCAGAACAATCCTAACACTCGACCTCCTTTCCAGAACAATGGGCAAAGGGGGAATGGGCATGGTAGAGGTAGAGGTCGATGGAATGGTGCTAGCAACAACAGACCCACATGTCAAATCTGTTTTAAACAAGGTCATACTGCCTTCAATTGCTACAAATTGCTCAACAGAAATTTCATCCCTAGTCAGAACACACAGCAAAACAACAGAAATCAAGCTCCAAGGTCGATGTTTGATAACCAACACCCGCCACTCAATCAAGCCCTGATGGCAGCCCACACCAATTCTTTTTCTGGCCACCCCTGAGTCTGTTGCTGATTCCGGATGGTACATGGACAGCGAGGCTTCCAATCATGTCACCAGTGATCCAAACAACATGACCTACTCGTCTGAATATGGAGGTACTGAAAAAGTGACAGTAGGTAATGGAAGTACTCTTCCCATTTCTTATATTGGTTCTTGTTCTCTAGTGACTGACAATGGTTTGGTTAACTTGGAAAATGTTTTGTGTGTACCTGAAATAGCTAAGAATCTAATCAGTGTTTCAAAGTTAGCTAAGGATAATAAGATAGCTATTGAATTCTTTGATGACTGTTGTTTTGTTAAGGATATCTATACGGGCAAGGTGGTGTTGAAGGGGGAATTCAGTGAAGGACTATATAAGTTGAAAGCAGCAAGAGCTGCTGGCAGTATAGTGAAATCGCAGAGTTCCTGCTTGACAAAGGATGGTAAAATAATAGCTTGTTCGTCTGTTGCTCAAAGTAGTAGTATTAATGTAGTTGTGTCAAAGGAAATTTTGCATAGAAGAATTGGACACCTATCCCTAAAGGTCATGAATGATGTAGTCAAAAAATGTAAACTTCCAGTGAAAGTAAATGAAGTTTTTGTTTTCTGTGAAGCATGCAAGTATGGCAAGTCTCATGCTCTTCCTTTTTCAAGCTCTTCATCTCATGCATCCTCACCCTTTGATCTAGTGCATTCTGATTTATGGGGCCCTGCACCAGTAATGTCATCTGATGGTTATCGCTACTATGTTTATTTTCTTGACGACTTTAGTAGATTTTCTTGGATATATCCATTAAAATTAAAAAGTGACACCTATGCTGCCTTCACTCACTTTCTTAATATGGTGAAAACTCAGTTTGGAACCACTATAAAAGCTTTTCAAACAGATAATGGAGGAAAATTTCAAACAATACATCAATTGTATAATATTTTAGGGGTTAAATGAAGATTGTCCTATCCATATACTTCTGCACAAAATGGTCGGGCCGAAAGGAAACATAGACACATTGTCGAAATGGGATTAACCGTACAAGCTCAAGCCTCAATGCCCTTAAGTTTCTGGTGGGATACATTCATGACCTCTACTTTCATTATTAATGGCTGCCCTCACAAGTTTTAAAAGGAAAGTAACCAATGGAAACACTTCTTCATAAACAGTTGATCTTCTTTGAATTAAGAACCTTTGGATGTGCTTTCTATCCCTATCTAAGACCATACAACAACCAAAAGTTTCAATACAAGTCAGAAAGATGTGTGTATTTAGGGCTTATTCTGGTTCACAAAGGTCACAAATGCCTCACTCAATCGGGAAAAATTATAGTATCAAGGCATGTTGTATTTGATGAAACATTTTTTCCTTTTGTTTTAGGTTTTGCAGCAGAATCAGTGCAGCCCCAACCGACTGTCAAACCATCTCTCATTTATCTACCACCACCTTGGCATGACCAACCGCCCTGCTACCTAACTCCACAAATCAGTATCAAAAACCCCTCAGCCCCAACAAATCTTCCAATCTCATCAAACAACCCATGTCAAACTCCTTCCAGACTTATATCAAGCCCATCTCCTTCTGACACCTCCACCCCATCCTCATCCAAGTCAGTATCCCAATCTCCAGTTCAACTATATACCTCACCACTACCTCAAATATCAAACTTGTTGCCCATGACCAGCCCTTCAACATCCTCTTCTCCCAACCATTCAAATCCAACCTCTCTTGATGGCCAAAACTCATATGCACCGCATGCACCCGCTGGCCACCCAATGATTACCCGTGCTAAGGCTGGGATATTTAAGCCGAAAATATGGATGACAAAAACCACAGCTCGTGACTGCACTCTCATTGATCATATAAGGATAAATGATGCACTGGCCACTCCGGCTTGGAAAAATGCCATGGACTTGGAGATTCAAGCTCTAGCCAAGAACCATACATGGGACCTAGTGCCAGCCCCTCCTCACAAGACAATTGTTGGCTGTCACTGGGTGTTCAGAATCAAGAGGAAATCAAATGGCTCCATTCAAAGGTACAAAGCTCGACTTGTCGTGAAGGGGTTCCATCAAAGTCTTGGCATAGATTTCTTTGAAAACCTTTAGCCCCGTGGTCAAAGCTACCACCATTAGAGTCATTCTAACACGTGTTGTCTCCTATGAATGGTACATTCGGCAACTAGACTTCAATAACACATTTCTCAATGGCCATCTGGAAAAAGACGTATATATGTTTCAACCGCTAGGGTATGTTGATCAATATATGCCTAATCATGTATGCAGGCTGGCAAAGCTATCTATGGGCTGAAATAAGCTCCTCGAGTTGGGAATACCACACTCAAAGACATTCTACACTCGTGGGATTTCATTAGTAGCCATGCTGATACTTCTCTGCTTATTTACAAGAAAGGTTCAACTATTGTTCTCATGTTGATTTATGTGGACGATGTGATAATTACAGGTAACAGTCCCCAACTCATCAACAATGTTATTGCTCGGCTGGAAAAAAAGTTTGCCCTCAAAGACCTTGGTCCCATCAGTTATTTTCTTGGAATTCAAGCCTCTCATGTCAGTTCAGGTCTTCTCTTAACTCAAGCAAAATACATTGATGATCTGCTCTCTTGGACTTGACATGCCTTAAACTAGCCCCTATTTCATCTGCTGTAGGTAAACACTTTTCTCTATCTGATGGCACCCCATTACCTAATCCCTTTGTTTACTGTAGCACCATTGAAGCACTCTAATATCTCACCTCCACCTAGCTGGACATTGCTTATATTGTCAATCATCTCAGTCAATTCCTGAAGCAACCAACCGATGTCCATTGGCAGGGAGTAAAGAGAGTTCTTCAGTACCTAAGTGGTACTAAACACCATGGCTTACTGATTTCACTAGCAGTAAACCTCACCATAGCAGCCTTTTCTAATGCAGATTGGGCATCCAATGTCGATGATCGAAGATTTATAGTTGCCTATTGTGTATACTTGGGCAACACCGCTGTCTCTTAGTCCTTTAAGAAGCAAACGGCCGTGGCAAAGTCCAGCACCGAATCTGAATATCGGGCACTTGCTCACGCTTCTGCTGAAATTGTATGGTTGAAACAACTTTTGCTTGAACTTGGCTTCTCTACGGCTTCAAAACCAACATTATGGTGTGACTACATCAGTGCCGGTGCACTAGCCACCAACCCGGTCTTCCATGCTAAAACTAAACACATCGAAATCGACGTTCACTTTGTCCGGGATAAGGTGCTTGAAGGTGCTCTTGAAGTCCATTACATCCCCTCAGTAGACCAAGTAGTCGACTGCCTCACAAAGCCACTTTCTCATTCTCAATTCTCCTTCCTTCGATCCAAACTCGAGGTAACAGAATTACCCGCTCGTTTAAGGGAGGATGTGAAGGAGAACCACGGCTCAATCTCTCAGCCCAACGACCTACAGCATGCAGCCCAACTACAAGCAACCCAACGCCCAACTTTGCACAACCGTTGCCCACTATAGTTTTAAAATTGTTTGTCTTCTGGATTGTGTATTATTCATTTATTTTATATAGCCCAATTTGGCCATTCGTCTGCCCTATATAAAAACATATACCTAGATATCTATAATCATTCATTGAAAATATACAAGAAGTAAATTATCCAAGCTGCTTCTATTCTGTTGTACTAAATATAGGCTTCCTACTTTGACTCTATTGCTATTCTAGTAGATTAATTTATGTGTCGCAAATGGTAGTTTGGTTTATAGGCATGTGGATAGCTATAGTTTTGTAGACGAAGGCAGAAGAAAGGATGTAGACGATCATGGAATCGTGTTGACGATTGCTCTAAAGAAAGGTGTACGATCGTGCAGTCGAGTAGACGATTGCTTGAGGAAAGATGGATGATCGCGTAGTCGTGTAGACGATTGCTTGTAAGAAGGGTAGACGATCGTTTTGTTCTACTAAATGATGTGAAGAGAAAAGGTAAACGATAGACGATTCTTGTAGACAATGAGAAGAGAAGAAGGAAATGCACTACGATGTACGTGGTTCGGCTATGAAAGCCTAAGTCCATGGGAAGAAGATAGTTTTATTATGAAGCTAAGTGACAGACCCTCTTTTCTTTACAGATTGCTCAAGTTTTTCTTGAAGCTTTGTATTCATTGTTGTATCTAAAAAATTTATAAATGATGAGTTTAAATACTCTTTCTGATACAAGTAGTTACAATAACTAACTGTAAAGATTAAAGAAATGTGAAACAGCTTCTTGATGTTGATGTATGAGCTTATATTCTTCAAATCTCTACCTTAAGCTCAACATGTAACTTCTTCTCCTTCATGATTTAACATGTCTTCAACCTTTTTCAGGAAGCAGAAACCCAATCTGACCAAGACATTTTGAAAGCTTGAGTTTACTCACAGGTTTGGTAAACATATCGGCTGTGTTCTCGGTGGTATGAACTTTTAGCCCCTCGATTTCTTCTTTCTCTATTCTGTCTCTGACAAAGTGATACATGATGTCTATATGTTTAGTCCTTGATTGATACTGAGGGTTTTTGAAAAGATGAATGGCGCTTTGGTTATCACAGTAGATTTTAACTACTGTTTGATTAATACCAAAGTCCTTCATCAGTTTTTTTAACCACAAAGTTCCTTTATTGCTTCTGAAAGTGCCATATACTCTGCTTCTGTGGTTGATAATGCAGTGATTGACTATAAATTAGCTTTCCAACATAATAAGTTAGGACCAAATAAGAATAGATAACCTATTAGAGATCTCCTTTTCTCTTGGTCACTTGCAAAATCTGAATCAACATATCCATATAGTTCTAAATTTGATTCATTAGTACTTTGATATGTTAATTTTGACTGTTTAGACCAAATAAGATATCTTAGAATCTATTTTGTTGCTTCCCAATGTCTTTTTCCAGGGTTAGACATGTATCTACTGACTAAACTAGTGTTGTATGATAAGTATGATCTAGTAGATATCATTAAGTACATTAGACTACCTAATGCTTGATTGTATGGAATTGATTGCATTTGAGTCAAATGTTCTATGTCTGTCTCTTTTGGTGAGTTCTCAAAGGACAATTTAAAGTGTGTAGCAATAGGAATAGTAACAGGTTTTGCATTTGCCATATTGAATTTCAATCCCAAGGATCTTTCATAGTAACAGCTTAGTTGACTTGTGGTTAGGGTTGAGGTTGTTCTATCTCTCTGAATTTCAATCCCAAGGATCTTTCTAGACTGACCCAAGTCTTTCATGTCAAATTCTCTCTTTAGGAGATTTTTTACATGAGTTAAATCCTCCTTAGACTTTCCAGCTAGTAGCATATCATCAACATAGAGTAATAGGTAGACTTTGTCTTTATAGGTAGTAGAGTTGATATAAGTACAAATACCATAGGAACTCCTTTGAAAACCTATACTCTCCATGTAGTCATTAAACCTCATGCCAGCATTTAGGGGATTGTTTTAAACCATATATTGATTTGTTTAGGAGACAAAATAGGTCTTCCTTGCCTTTTTCCTCAAACCCTTTAGGTTGAACAATATATATCACCTCATCTACGTTTCCATGTAGTAAGGCAGTTTTAATATCTAGTTGATCTAGTTCTAAATCATACTGAGTAACTAGTGATAAAAGAAGCCTAATAGAGGTTTGTTTCACTACTGGTAAAAAGATTTCAATATAGTCTATTCTTTCTCTTTGAGTAAAGCCTTTAGCCACTAACCTTGCCTTATATCTAGGCCTTTCATCTTTAGTAGAACCTTTCTTTAGTTTATAAATCCATTTAGAAGCTATATGTTTACAACCTTTAGGAAGAGGAGCTATGGTCTAGGTTTTATTGATAGTGAGTGACTCTAGCTCTTTACACATAGCTTGAATCCAAGACCTAGCATTAGGGCAATTCACTGCCTCTTCAAAAGTAGTTGGTTCTTGGTCATTAGAAGCTATTGTGGCATTTAGAACTAGGTTCATATAGCTATTTTTAGTATACCTAGCAGGAGGAACTATCACTCTTCTCTGTCTATCCCTAGCTAAAGAATACTGACTTAGGTCAGGGGCAGCTTCAATATTCCCAGTGGTCTCATTTGAGACATCCTCTTCTTCTTCTAAATCTATAGGAGGATTTTGGTTAATGGAAGAAGCTTTAGGTGACTCCACCTCAATCCTAGTGGTGTTAGGGTTGTTAGGAACTTCATAGGACGTCCTTTCCTTTTGCATAAACATTTCTTTTTCTCTAAAGGTGACATCTCTACTTATGATAAACTTCTTTTCAGTAGGGTTCCACGTTTTAAAACCTTTTACTCCCTCAGAAAAGCCTATAAACATACACTTTACTGTCCTAGATTTTAATTTTCCCTGATTTTGGTGTATGTAACCAACACACCAAATACCCTTAAGTTATCTAAGTTAGGTGGATGTGAGGTCCATTTTTCTCCAAGAGTCAAAAAATTTAGGGAGGAATGTGGACACCTATTTAAGGTGTACACTGTGTAGCTTACAGCCTCTGCCCAGTAGTTTTCATTTAGAATTGCATAGATAAGAGACATCTAACTCTTTCCATGACTGTCCTATTGAGTCTTTCAGCAACTTCATTTTGTTGAGGAGTGTATCTAACTGTCCTATGCCTAGTAATTCCTATTTCTTTACAGAATTTGTTGAACTCTTCATTAATAAATTCCAACCCATTATCAGTTCTTAAGTATTTAATTTCTTTAGAAGTTTGTTTCTCTATCATGAGTTTCCATTCCTTAAACCTATCAAACACTTGGTCTTTAGTTTTAAGGAAGTAGACCCAACTTTTCCTAGAGAAATCATCAATAAAAGAAAGTAAATACCTAGAGCCACTTAGGCTAGGTGTAGGGGTTGGACCCCATAGGTCAGAGTATGTAATCTCAGATAGCTTTTGTGGTATGTTGTGCTTTAGGGAAACTATGCCTCGTGGCTTTCCCTAAAACACAATGCTCACAAAAGGTTAAATCTTTTGAAAGACTTTTAGGGAGAATGCCTTGATTAGATAGGACTTCTAGGCCTTTGGCACTTATGTGAGATAGTCTTTTGTGCCATAAATCAACCTCGGTAAGCTCATTTATGGTGGCTACATAAGCTCCAGTCATCATCTCTACCCCTTTGACCACAAACAAGTCATTTACCTTTTCCCCAACTAAGATTACTTTAGAGTCCTTTAGCACCTCAAGGGTTCCTCTTTTACCCCTATATTCACACCCTATAGCATCTAACATGCCTAAGAAGATTAGATTTCTCTTAAGTAAAGGAACATCTCACATTCTTAAGAAGTTTGATAGTTCCATCTTTGAGTTTCTAGGAAACAGAGACAATGCCCTCAATTTTACAGCTTGGTTGTTACCTGTATAAACCATTTCTCCTTCTATTTCCTTAAAAGTGTTAAACCAGGGTTTCATTGATGTCATATGGTAGGTGCATCCAGAGTCTAAAACCCAATCATGTTTACCTAGAGGGTTTAAATGATTAGATCTATCTAGAGTTGAGGCTAAGACATCTGAGTAAATGAATGAACCCTCTACAATAGATACCTCGGGCTGTTTTCCTTTTGAATCTTTCTCTTTCTCTTGGTTCATTTTCTTTAAAATAAAATAGCCTTTTATTAGATGTCTTTTCTTCTTACATTACTTACATTTTATTTTCTTTTTAGATTTATTTTCTTCTGGGTTATGAGGTTTCTTGTCTTTAGAGTGGTTTTGTTTAAATTTTCCTTTTACAAACAGTCCTTCACCACTAGGTTTTTCCTTTTTGTCAACCTGTAGCTCAACTTCTCTAAGCATAAGGGCTGCGATTATGGTGTCTGTGCTTATGCTATCTCTTCCATACTTTAGTGCATTCTTAATTTCTCTATACTGTTTAGGCAAAGAGTTTAGGAGCACATAGGCTTCGTTTTCATCACCTAAAACTTCTTCTATAGTTTTAAATTTAGTAACTATCTTCTTGAACTCATCTAAGTTATCAGATAATGTTTTAGATGAATCCATTTTAAACGTGAAGAACTTCTCCCTAAGATACATTTTGCTAGGAAGGTCTTTAGTAGCATACAATTCTTCTAGCTTAGTCCAAATTCTATATACAGTTTCTTGATCTAATACTTGTCTAAGAACATTATCACTTAGATTAAGAACTAATGTATCGTAGGCTACCAGCTTCCAATCCTCCTTTTCTTAGGTTGTAACCATGGCAAGGAGTGTTGATGGATCAAGGATGGCTCTGTGGGCTTTTTGTTGGTCGAGTATCACCTTGGTCTTGGCCTTCCACAGTCCGAAGTCTCCTTTGCCATCGAATTTCTCCACCTCGAACCTTGTTACTGACATTTTGGATGAAAACACGTGTCTTGATTCTCCAAGAATTGAGATCTTGAATGTCTAGTTGCTCTGATACCACTTTGTTAGGCTTTGTTAGGCCTGCTTCTTCTTCTATGGGTCTGCTTCTGCAAAAGAAAAATGTTAGCCCAAATGATGAAAAAATTAAAGGCCTTTTTACCTTGACCCAATTCTTGAAGCCCAGATTCTTTGCCCAAAAACTTGGTTGGTAGAGAACAAGGTTGAGAATTGACCACGATTTTCCAATTGATGGCTAGCACATGGATGATCCCACTGAAATTTGTCTGATGGAAAAATGAAAACAATTTTGTTTCTAATGGGTGCAAAATGAAATTTCTTTCTCTCTCTTTCTTTTTGATTCTCTCAATCTATCGCCTTTCTGTGTTCTTTCTTTCTTCTAACTTAATGAGTTTTCTTTGATCTATGCGATTGTTTATGAGTAAACGATGAGAAAGCTTGCAGTCGGGTAGACGAAGGCAGAAGAAAGGATGTAGACGATCATGCAATCGTGTAGACAATTGCTCTGAAGAAAGGTGTAATATCGTGCAGTCGAGTAGACGTTTGCTTGAGGGAAGATGGACGATCGCGCATGTAGACGATTGCTTGTAAGAAGGGTAGATGATCGTTCTGTTCTACTAGACGATACAAAGAGAATAGGTAAACAATAGATGATTCTTATAGACGATGAGAAGAGAAGAAGGAAATGCACTGCAATGTACGTGGTTTTACTATGAAAGCCTACGTCCACGGGAAGGAGATAGTTTTATTATGAAGCTAAGTCACAGACCCTCTTTTCTTTACAGATTGCTCAAGTTTTTCTTGAAGCTTTGTATTCGTTGTTGTATCTAAAAAAATTGTAAATGATGAGTTTAAATACTATTTCTAATGCAAGTAGTTACAATAACTAACTATAAAGATTAAAGAAATGTGAAACAGCTTCTTGATGTTGATGTATGAGCTTATATTCTTCAGATTATTTGTAGGTTACTATGGTGTGCTTCAGCTATGGACAACTACGACTTTACACAACTCAAGATGGCTGATAATTCAAGTAACTGGTTAGTTCTTTGGCTCTTTTGTGAAGCATAGCCTCTCTTTTACCTATCCTTATGTATTGAGTTGTAAATCAACACTACAGAAAAAATGTCTACTATAACTTCAAAAAATTGCTATCGTAGGTCTATTATAGCATTTTGTCCAAAGTCATGACAACCCATGCTATTAAAAATATTGAGCTTTTTATAGTACTTTTTAAACACTATCGAAAAGTTCAGCTTTTTATAGCTTTTTGTTACATGCTATAATAAGTTTCCTTCTATAGCACTTGCTAAATGCTATAAAATATTCGATCTTTATGACGTTTTGTAAATGCTATAAATATAAGTTTCAAATAGTACATTTAGTTTTTATAACACGTAAGATAGCATTTTTGAAAAAGCTATAAAATCACTTTTATAGCAAAAATACGTAGCTGTTATTTGTCTATTATAGCATTTGTTTATAATTATAATTATTTATTTGATGAAAGTTATAATAAGCCTTATTGTTAAGGTTTTGTATTCATGGCATTTATTAGCTTTTTATAACTTTAATGAACCCTATTGTTGCATATTTATAACTTCTTAAATATGTCCATAATCTTATTGTTATGTTTTATACATTTTTACACATTATAATCAAATAAAATTATATTTATATAATCCCCAAAATAAATATTATCAAAATAAGCATTCAATACAAGATTCATATATCCCAACAAAAAAGATAGGGCAATTGCAATTGGTAGCATTTTTAGGAATAATAACCAACTGTATAACATCATTAAAAAAAATTTGCAAATATAATCAAGTCTATCAGCGACAGATTTCTTTTGTTGATAGGCTTACCAGTGATATGGTTTATCACTGATAGGCTACTACCAATAATATAGTCTATCACTAATAGACTATTTAAATTTGGCCATATTTGTAATTTTTTTTACATTATGTTATATATGCTAATAATTTGGGTCTAATGTCTATATTTGCAACTATCCCAAAAAGATATATAGTAATGAGTACTAGAAACCTGGAGATGAAACAAAACATAAATTTATAAATTACAAAATATGTCGATATCAAATTCCAAAATAACTCCAACTTAGTTGTGTATGTAGTCGATCACAAAATATCTGAAGATGCATGTACTAATAGTCCTTCATCAACCTACAAAAAAATATTATGTAATAAAAAGTTTAAGTAAATTTATTAAAATAAAGAAATAAAGAAATAAAATAATCGATAGATATACATACTAATCAAAACTTTGTCAAATGGTCATGCAACTGTACTACCGATTTCATCTTCTATGTATGTTATTCCTAAGTTTGGCCTCCATAAAAATGTATCATGTTTTATTGACAAGTCTATCCAAACTCTCACTACCAATGGACTAAGGGGAACATGATGAACAAGAACTTTTGGGTTATTTGAAGACCATCGACCTTCAGCAACTACCTCTATTATACCATACCAATCTAGCAATTTGCACTTGCGAAGAGTATTGTTATTGTTAATACTATATCAACAAGGCAATATAAAAAGTAATATATAACATATTGAGAAACTTATAAAAAGTTTGTTCATTTAAAGGTAGTTCAATAATCTACAAGTAATAAATAAGAATATAGGAAACAAATAATAAACACTTTACCGAAGGTAAAGATACCACCGGGTCAATAGCAATATTGTTGATCAAGTGTTCGTTTAAAGAATTAGAGAGATATTCACTTGTATTTCCCTAAAATTAAAAGAATTAAAAGAAACAACATAAAAATATTAAATAATATCATAACATTAACATAAACCTATATTGATTCTACTAATTAGTAGCATACTTGAATTTTGAGTAGGTGAGATATCAAAGATCTCATTTCAATCATCTCTCCCTCCATTTTGTTACACTTTTCTTCAAGTTGGGTATAACTATCTCTTTGAGAAAATGTAGACAACTTTGACGTGGTCACCCCAAATCTGAGTCCTCTAACATGACCACGATCATGACTAAGAACTTTGCTTGTTGCATCATCTTTCATATTAGTTGAGGAAGTGTTTGTCCCTTCATTATCTATTTGTTCAATACGTTCCTAACCTTCCATCAATTAACAAAACAAAAGTGGTCAAGGAAGAAAGAGCAAAAACAAAAAACAAGTAAACTTTCTCAAGTGTTCCAAAAATTTGAGTTTCAAACTTTCAGAGCTCCCTTCCCCTCCCCAAACATTCAAAGGAAGAAGCAAAACCTAAGGATAACTATAATGAGCATGAAGCAAGTATAACTTTAAGTGATAACCGCCCTCCTCCTTCCCTCGAAAAAAAAATCCACAACCTTAATGCAGACACAATCTTCCATAAATCAAAATTTTACATATTACTAACCAGTTTAGGAGTCCTCAAGATATTCAAAGATACATTTCAAACTTTCACATACTACTAATTAATTTAGGAGTCCATAAGACATTCAAAAGAAAAAGCGAAACCTAATAATAACTATAACCACAATGAAACAAGTAGCTTCAAGTGATAACA